>NW_026526792.1:0-138000 GCF_024362965.1 Panthera pardus
CTTCCTTTCACACCTTTTGTGTGTGTGTGTGTGTGGGGGGGGGTTCTTCAAAATAATTTCTTATGATAGGACAATATCCATTATTGTGAACTTTTGTACCAGTCATGGATTTCCTAAATAACCTTTCTTTCCATTCAAACACTTTCTTCAAATAATCAACTTAAGATATTTAGCATGAACTTCCTTATATAAAGTTCCAAGTGATCCTTGCTCAAGGAAGGATGCCTTAGTCTGTCTCTCCAACAGAGACCCTGGAGACTCGACCCCCTCCCACACTCAGCTTGAGCTAAACTGAGACTTCCAGGGTGGAGCTGCTACTTCTCCTTGGCTGTAGTTTCCTCTGTTCTTAGACAACCTACCCAATTCTCCCTTTAGTCAATCTGTTCCCTTTACATTGCTTCTCTGAGTCTGCCCTTACCTGATCTAAGATGCTAACTCCTAGTAATAAAAAGACGGATTACCCACTCCTCTCCCCCAGAAAAGTACCTAGCATCTCTATATGAGTCCAGCATAATTCCCTCTGTTCACCTCCTTCTGCACACTGGGTTCATTTTGCCAGGACACTCACTGTGATCTTGAACCAGCTCCTGGAGGTCTCATCCTGCCTCTCCCCCTCCATTCTTGTCTCTGGACCCTTTTGCTCTCCCTCCATGTTAGCTTGCATTTGGTCTTGCATCTGAAAACTGCCTCTCCAATGACAGGATGGAATGGCATAGGGGGCACTGTGGGGAAGTGGAGAGAAGGAAGTAATCCACACATGCTTGGAAAGTCTTCTATTACACATTCGCCCCACTGTACAATAAAGTTTGCTCAACCATTAACCTGATTCCATCATCCTGCACTCTTCCAGGTTGAAGAAGAGAACAGCATCTTCAGCTACAGGGCTATGTATTCCACTGGCTGGTACATTTCAGCTATGGTGACTGGTCACTTACTATCTTCCTCGGGTGCTCATGCAACTGTCATTTGTTGCTGGATCTCCATCTTGCTGCTGGTGGGATGAAGAATCAATGCCAGAACGGACATGCCCAGACCAATTGTTATACCTCCTTCGGTAAATACCCGAGCATCTTGCTCTTCTTTGTAAGGAGTTACCTGTGTTATTATGTCCTGAAATTGAGAATAACACATCAATGGTTCCAATATCACAAAAGGTTCCGGGGAAACATCATGGCTAATGAAGAAATATCACTGACTTTATCGTCTAAAATGAAATTCAGCACAGTGCTAAATAAGGTTGAAAGACTTCTCTGGGGCTCCACTGCCCGGGAGATGAGAAGTGGGGAGCATTCACAGCCAAGGAGAAAAAAAAAAGCACAGAGGAAAGGGTTTGGGCCTAGGGTTTAACCTGTGATGTTAGCCCTTGCTCTGCCCTTTGCAGGCTAGGTGACCAGGGACAAGTTGCTTATCATCTCTAACTCACAATTCCCTTCTCTGCCCTAGGGGGATAACCAAATCAATGCTGAAAGTTTGGTGCTATGGTTCACAGGTCAAAGGTGAGTTCCCACCTGAAAAAAGAATTAGAGAAGTGAAAGTTACATCTGATGAAAATATCCAGAAAAACTTAGAGAGACATAATATGGAGAATACCAAAAGAGAGGGGGAGAGAATTAAAGGAGATGTCCCCAGAATGAAAGAGAGGGAAATGCGGAGAAGTGGCATTTGATGGAATCTTGCTTGAGAAGTTTCCCAAAGTAACAGGATAATCAAGTCAGTATAACAATACTAATAGGAGACAAAGTATGCTTTAAGAAAAAACATTCCTAAAGAAAAGATGTACATTTCACAGTGATGTTAATGTAGCACAAACTGAGAAAATTTGTGACTGGAGGAATCAAACTAAAAGAAATATTAAAGGTTCTCCTTCAGGGAGAAGAAATAGGATCCCAGATGGAGGCACACAGATGCAGGAAAGAAAGACTAATGGCATTTGTGAATATGTAGGCAAGTCTAAATGAGTATTGACTATATAGCACCATGACACTAATTTCTTCTAGGGGTTTACATATACATAGAATTAAAATTCATGGCAATACATCGGGAGAGGGTGAGAGGAATCAAAGTGTCCCAAAGTTCCTTCATTGTCTGAAGAGCTTTAAAGAAGTAATCCACATCACACTGTGAAAAGGAAAACAAAAATTACATTATAGTCAGAAAGGTAAACACTACAAGAATGGCTAAGGGATGTTTAATTGTCTAGCCAAATGAGGTAACAATCTAATACTAAAAACAAACAAACAAACAAACAAACAAACAAACAAACAAAAAACAGTATTAAGTCATTTCAAAGAAAGGAGAGGAAAAGGACAGGCAAACCATAAGAGACTTTTAAATACTGATGGCGGGTGGGGGAGAGGGGAAAATGGGTGATGGGCACTGAGGAGGGCACCTGTTGGGATGAACACTGGGTGTTGTATGGAAACCAACTTGACAACAAATTATATAAAAAATTAAAATAAATTAAATAAAATATTGACATAAAAATACATGTGCAGTCAATATGGCATACAAAAAACAAGTTATATATATATATATATTTACATTAAAAGTTTCAGACTGGATATTCCAAACAGAAACACAGATATTATGAGACTGGAAGGAAAACATTCCATCAAATGCTCCTTGAAAGAAACATCTGCAAAATTTAATGATCTAGAAAATTTGGAAAAAAAAAAAAAAACTTGGCAAAATGTGTAGCATTTACTTACTGACCTCCCAAAAGCTGGTATAACCATATTACTAAAAAGAAAGGTATTTTTTTTCAAGAAAAAAACAATTACTAGAGAAAAGAGGAGGTTTCATTATAATAAAAGGTTCAATGCAATAAGAAGCCATCAATACAAAATCCTAAATTTGTGTGCGTGTCTTAACACAGAGCGAAAATGTGCAGAGCAAACAGTGACAGTAAAAAGATAAATGGATAAATTCACGATTACAGCAGGAATATTAACACACCTCCTTGAGTAACACATAAAATGGCAGACATAAATTCCACTAGGTGGAGAATATTTTAAAATGAGAATAAAGCAAATTAATAAATGTACTTAATTGACATAGAACAGTGCAAATAACCATTACACGTGGAACATTCCAGAATAAGTCATGTGCTGGGCTATAAAGCAAGCCTCAAGAAACTTCTATGGGGGTAATACAATCTACCCTGAATAGTTGATGTAAGAGTTAAGGGTAATGGGGTGTTCTCTGCCACTCCTTCACCTGTAGTAGGCATCCAAAGAATATTAATTTACAGCAACCCCCAACTCCCTTTCCTCGCACGTGGCCAACCTAGGCCACTCTCCAAACTGTGGACCTGTGAGGACCACATAAAATCAGATCTATCCCCTCAATCAGTGAAAAAAAATCCACCTGAGCCTAACCACTTCCATAGGAGGGGAGTTTTTCCATGTGGAACTGGGATGGGAATGTCAGGGCCCACCTGGCACATTTCCTCAAGAGATTAGAGAAGAGTGAGCCTGGGCCCTCATCACCCCTTCTCTAAAAGGGGGTTGGCTGGGTGTCCTGTGGGGTGGGGTGGGGGAAGGGACCCAGCAACCCTTGTAACCTCTGGGGATCTGAGACCAAGGCCTCATGCTGGCCAACCCACCCATGGTGTGGCCTGAAGGCAGTGACCTGTCACCAATGTCCTCACAGGCTGCTTATGAAGAGAACCTGTGGGATCTGGAGCTGGAGGTTTAGAGAAGATCAAGGAAAGCTGCTGAGGACGAAGAGAGCAGGCCCCAAATGACTTTGTCAGGCTCACACAAACAAGATGGAGTCCTTACAGGAAGTCCCCTCCTCAAAGCCATGGAGAAGAGAGCCCCCGACACCAGAGGTGATTACTGTGATTACTGCCCCCTGAGTTTGCTATCAGCCTATCAGGGAACTGTTTCTAACTGAACCAGCCCTGCAGAAAAGGCCAACTAGAGTCAGGGGGCGTGGGACCCAGGTACTTGCAGCTACAAACACAGGGAACTCTGTATGCCAGGCTCTGTATCCACTTACAATACATCCTGTTCCCTCATTCTGCAAACCCAGAGAACTCTGAGTGACAGCTGTAGGCCAGGCTCTGTACTTGCTACATTGCATCTTATCTCTCATGTAGTCCTCACAACGGGACTCCGAGATCACAGTCACAGGCTTTGCAAGGTTACTGAGACTTAATGAGGTGTTGGAGTTTTCCTGGAGTCATTCAGATGCTACCTGGAGAAACAGAGACTGCAACTGAGCTCCATGGAATGGGGGTGACATGTAAATGCATAGGTAGCCTAACTAAATTCTTGCTGCAATATGTGGGATTCGCTAAAGTTGGAGCAAGGTAACAGAATGTTCTGAAACTAATCACATGGCTGGCATTATCTCCTGTGCATCCCAGAGAGATAATAACAAACAAGCAAACAAACTACCGATACCCCATCCCCCCGAAACAACAGCAAAAACCAACACACACGCACACACACACACACAGACACACACGCCCCAGATCTGGAAACTATAAAGGAAAAAAACAACAAAAACAGAGTTTCGTGGGTCACTGTAATGAGAGTAGAATGAAATATATATATATATAGATGCCCCTTTAGTGGTCAGAGTGAGAATTGTAGCTCTGAATGTCTCAGACCAGAGGGCTTTGCAAGGGGGAAGGAAGGAAGGAGGCACCTGGGCTCCAGTATATCAGCCAGAAATTTCTGGAATTTCTACTTCTTTCTGGAATTTTCTACTCTGTGCCCACAATCCCTTCCTAGATCCCCATGCCCTGAGAGAGAAACTTCAGTCCCTGAGAGAGGTGAGGAAAAATCTCCACATATGAGAGTGTGAACACTTGGGTTTAGGGAAGTGTAAGACAGAAACGCACATACATACACAGATAAACTGTCAAGTCAAAGGGTGAAGTTTGTATTTGCGTATTAAACACTATCATGTGAACATTTTCATAACGTGGTAAATATATATGAACTTTTCTTGTGAATTGGTTATTATATATTTTCAAGTGTTTCTCTCAACAAATTTGCCTAATCACAAAATGTTAAACATTAAAAATGTATACATAGAAAATGGAAATCATTCTGCACCTTCCATCTATATATGATCCCCGCGCCCCAAATAACTGATATCCAAGATGGCTTATGTAAATAGATTGGTACAGATGTGTTTCTCTTTAAGTAATGTGTATACTTACCTTAAAATATTTGTGTAGTTATGTGGTTATAGATACACACTCTTTAAAATTTGCCAACACGTAAATAATGTTCTGCAAATTGATTTTTTCACTTACTTACTATGCCATCTCCAGATTGCCATTTCTTCAGTTAATGTGGTGTGGCATCTTTCCAGATGTCTGGAGAAACATTTTGCTTTTTACACAAATTATTTGTTGTCATTTGTCCCTTTCTCCACCAATAGACAAAAGCCCTTTATTTTCTTGCCCGGTAGCACAAATTCTGCAATATTTGCCAACAGGCAAATATTTACCCCATCTTTTCAAACTTTAATTTTTTTTCTTTCAATAGTGCAGAAATTGCTTTAATTTTCATGGGGTTTCTTCACTTAAAAATAATACAGCTATGACAGAAAACAAAACAAGAAATACTTAAGGTTACATCAAATAATAGTCTAGTGGGAATTCTTGATCCAAAGCCTTGAAGGCTTCAGGACACAGTGGAATAAAGCTTCAGACCGACTTCTACATCTGCAAATAATGGGGATAATAACTGAGTACTTGTTAGGTTGTAGGAGATACCATGTGAAGTGCCTCTGGCTTAAAATAATTCTCTAAATGATCATTTCCTTCCCTTGATGGAGGTTACTTTTCCTCTGCTTCTGGTTGGGCCACACACACCACCCCTAGGACAGTGCTATCCATGTGGCCGCCCCTATCCAGGCCTCTAGGCCTGAGGAATGGGATTTCATCTCCACCATCATCTTCAAGGCAAAGACATTGGGGAGAGGGTTGTTCCAGTACCCTGTTGGGTACCATAACATGAACACCTGGGAAATTCGAAACCAACTATGTGACCCAAGGAAAGCTTTTAACTCTGTTACAAAATTAATTGGACAAATTAAAGGGATGTTAAAGAAAAACAAATAAACAAACAAACAAACAACTCTTCTATCCCAAACAAGAATGTCACGTATAAAGAGATGCATATTACTGGGAAAATACATGGAATATGTTTTAAAGGCAAATGTTTAATATTCTGTTATAAAATAAATCTGATCAGTAAAAGAGTGTTATTAAAGTCTATTGAAATAATTCAAATAAGAACTATACATTACAAACTTATAAGATTTAAACATGTGTAAAACAATTATATATGCATGTATGTTTGTGTGTACATATATATTTCCATATATACACATACATGTGTCCATATATATATATATATAGAGAGAGAGAGAGAGAGAGAGAGAACAGTATATACATATTGTGAGCAAAATTTGGGAGAATATATATGTTCATGTAAATGTACTTGCATAGTACTATGCACAGGGAAGTATATCTGGGGAATATAAACTAAATTACCAAGGATATACATCTTGTTAGGTAACAAGATAAAGAGAATATACAAAAATATTTACTCAAATACACATTTCTGCACTGCATTTGATTTTGAAATAAGCACATTAACTTGAAATCCAAAAATAACTGATATAAGATTTTATGTCATTGTAGTATATAGCTGGTTGGAAATTTCATTACAAAAATCATATGTATGTATGTGGCCTACCTGTGTATATCTCTATCTATCTATCTATCTATCTATCTATCTATCACCTATCTATCTATTCTTTTTCCACATTACGTTTGTCTCTCAATCACACACACATATGGGTTTCGTGTCATAGTTGAGAGGGGAGAGCTGGAGAAAATTCTTGCTACTGGGTTTAATGTACATGGGCTCTGAGTCACCCTTAAGGCTTCATTTTCCACAGAATCTTCCAGAAGTTTCCCTCTGACCAGGACCTTCCTCCCTTTCCCCTTCCAAGGCTCTCTGCTAAGTGATGATCAACCTGCCTCTCTAGATATGTTCAGATGGTCAGATGGCCCAGACTTCCAATTTCTGAATTTTCTCCAGTGAAAAATATTAAAAGTTATATTTGTGTGGCGAGTGATGAAACAGTATGTAAAATGAAATCATGCTCAAACTGCTTTACCTAACCATCTTTTTCTTCTGCATGGTTTTGCAGAGAAAAATCATAGTACTAATATCACACACCTCTTAGAGGGCTGGTGGATGTTATAGGTCTTAGGTGGGAGCAGAGAGGGCAGAGGGGGTTCAGGAACTTTCTAGAATTGTCTTGTTAAGTATTACAAAGTTTTGCTCAGCATGCCAAACTGCTGTGTAAAGGATTTCCACACTGGACCTCCCAAGCGATGAACCAGGTTATAAGGTATTTCCTTCTTGCTCTATCTGGTTAGTCTCCACCCTCTCCCCTCCTGCTGGCTAATGCTTCCTTAGCCTCCAATCTCAGCTTAAGCATTTGCTTCCTCTGAGAAGTCTCAGACACACCCTTCTGGTTTGATTACCATTAGTCATGTAGTAACCCATCACCTTTACCATCTTCAGATACACCTTTCATGTGAAAGGGGACAAAAGACTGTGAGCTCAAACGTTCCCATGGGCTGTGGCTTCACACAGCAGACTGAAGATTCTGAAGTTTTTCCAAGTATTTTACCTTGAAGATTTGCCACAAGTTTGCCTCTTCTACTTTTGAGGGGAATGTCCAGGACACAAGTCAGTTCAGAAATTGAACTGTAGAGTTATTCCACAGACAACAACTAGGGCATGTACTTCAGAGAAGCTGTTGAGGCTGCAGACCGATGCTTCCTTCTCTAAAAGATCCAATAAGAGTACTGTAATGGCAATCTGCAATTTTGAGGAGGCGTGGATTTGCATGACACAGAACAAATGAAACTTCCAGAGGTAGAACTGCCAAGTTAGAAAGTTGTTGTTCATGGTGGTGGTGATATATATCTCTATCTATCTATCTATCTATCTATTTATATTTAATTGAAACATAATTAACACACAACATTATATTAGATTCATGTGTATAATATAATGATTCAACAGTTCTGTACAGTACTCAGTGCTCATCACAATAAGTGAGCTCTTAATGCCCTTTATCTATTTCACCCATCCCTTCACCCACCTCCTCTCTGGTAACCACCAATTTTTTCTCTGTATTTATGAGTGTTTGTTTTGTTTGGTTTTGTTTTGTGGTCTGATTCTTTCCTTTTTTTTCTTCTTCATTCGTTTGTTTTTTTTCTTAAATTCCACATATGAGTGAAATACTATGTTATTTGTCCTTCTCTGACTGACTTATTTCACTTAACATTTACCCTCTGGGTCCATCCATATTGCTGCAAATGGCAACATATCATTATTTTTAACGGCTGAGTAATATTCCATCACACACCTACACACACATAAACAAGCATACACGTATATATAAGCCCCATATATGTATACACCATATACATATGTATATGGATATATATATATGTATACACACACATATATATGTATACATATACATATGTATATATGTATATGCATATGTATATGTATACATATATATGTGTGTGTGTGTGTGTGTGTGTGTATATATGTATATATATATATATATATATATATATATATATATATACACACACGTTGGATCACATGGCAATTCCATTTTAAATTTTCTGAGGAAGCTCCATACTGTTTTCCACAGTGGCTGCACCAATCTGCATTCCCACCAAAAGTGCACCTTTATCCTCCACATCCTTGCCAGCAAGTTTGGAAAGCTTTTAAAGAATTTGCTTTGTGGACTGCTCTGAAATATATTTCAGAGTATTTAAATGAATTTCAGAAATCAGAAAAGGCATTAAAGAAGGAAGCAAAAATTTCCATTAACCCCTGAGGAGATGGCATCTTTCTTTATATTCTCATTAATGGTGTGTATAATATGACACTGGCTGATATTTTAATCTACATAATAACATTTAATCCCTTTGACATAACCACAAAGTCCACATGGTGATTCCTTCTTTACAGATGAGGAAACTGAGCCTCGGATTCCAGGCACAGCTGAGGCTGAAGCGTCTGTGTAACCTTCACTGCCCTGTGATTTCAATAAATCCTGGCAAAGACCCTATGAGGAAGAGAATCCTCACTCCTTGAATGGGGAAGCTGGGGCTTGGGATCTCAATGTCCCACACTGCCACATGTCATGCTTCTACTCATTGGATGAGCCCAGACTGGAAACCAGGTCTTCTGAAGCAAAAGCCTTTACTCTTCCTGCTGCTTCACCTGGCCTTGCCTTAATTATTGGATGTACTTTTATAGGCTTTGTTTATGAACATAATGGAAATTCCCCCTCAGTTTAGACAGTGTGGAAAATGCATCAAAGGACGGAGGAGGACATGCAAATAATTAGTAACACCATAGAACACTCACAAACCTAGTAAACTTTTAAGGTGCTCTTTTGGATACCTGAAAACTATTTAAAAATCTAGCTTCAATTTACTGTGACTATTTGAGACAATTCTTTGTTTTTATTTCTGTTGTTTATCACCTGGATATCTATCACCCAGATGTTGCTTTTAACAGAGAAGGAAAGCTATATATCATTTCTCAATGAAAACAAGTTAACAATTGTAAGAATGCCATTGTCAATCCCTGGAGGAAATATGTGTTTCTCAAAACGGATTTGTTTTCTCCAAATTAAAGAGTTTCATTTTTAATCATTACAATTAAAATCTGCATTATGACATGTTTGCTAATATGTAACGCAAACTACGGAGTTTGATGTTAAAATGAAGATGTCTTCATACACATACATGGGTACTTTGAATGAAACCCTTGAACTTAATTAATTTGGCGGCACACCAAAATCCAGTTTAAGTACCATCCATTACTCTCTCAAAACAAATATGGCCAATACAAAGCAGTCCTTGACCTCCCATCGAGTCAATCCATTTTCAGTAGCTGGGAAAAGAAACTATTTGGCAGAAGGCACAAACACAGCTGTTTGTTTAAACTGCAGAGGTGAAGGTCCATAGTGGAAGGGAAATTGACTTTCTACTGGTGAAAGTACCATGTACACATTATACAGTATATGGAGTGCTAATATCAACATGAGAAGAAAATGGTTGAAAACCTCAAACATGACAAGCTCTCCCCCTGTAGAAATCCTAGGAGGCATGTGTGATAATGCATTGTTATGAGCATAGACAGCCACTCCTCACTTACTCCAAACTTACTCCAAACTCCTCACCTTTTACTGGCTACCACAGTCTAGGATCTGCCTGTTGTCTCACTTCCTTGTGTGAAAACGTCTCCCCCCGCCCCCCGACAAATTTAGTCTTTTCTTCTGTGCTGGCCTCATCTTTAAGAGAGGGTAGAGCCAAATCTCACTGGTTATACACCTGTGCACAGGAGTGAGGCAGATCTGGATTTGAGCCCTGTTTCCATTACCTCTTAGCTCAGTGGCACCCAAGTTTGCTCACTATGCACTCAAATGAAAAAATATATATAATACAATATATATTAAATATTATATATTTAATTTATTATATAATACTTAATATATAGTGTATATATTTATTTATAATATAAATATATATTTAATTTATTATATAGCATTTATTATATATATTGTATTATATTATATTATATTATATTATATTATATTATAGAGAAGGAGTGCAAGAGAAGGAGCCTTTATATCTGTATAACTGATGTGGTCACCCTCACTGGCTCCGTCTACACCTGGTTTTGTCCACACCAGAAATCTCTGTCTCTCTCATTGAGAATGTGAAGTCTCTCAATTTTTTCTTGCTGCCTACCCAACCATTCTCCATCACGAAATCACCTGACACTTACAGCTGGGTTATACTGTTCTCATGCTGAACATCACCCATCAAAAAGAACACCAATATCAGACTAAGCCACTCTGTGACCATGATGAAATGAGATAAAAAAAAAAAAAAAAAAAAAAAAAACAAGATCACAGTGAATAAAGTAAAGTTGCAGGATGCACATTCCGCAATTAGTTGCACGTCTATACACTAACAGTGAACCATCTGAAAAAGACATCAAGAAAAGAATCCCATTTACCATAGCATCAAAAGCATTAAAGTACTTATGAATCAATTTAATCGAGAAAGCGAAATATCTATATGCCAAAAACTATAAGACATTGATGACAGAAACTGAAGAAGACACAAATAAATGGAATGATAGTCCACGTTCACAAATGGAAAGAATTAATATTGTTAAAATATCCATACTACCCCCAAATAGTCTATAGACTCAATGCAATCTCTACCAAGATACCAATGCCATTTTCCACACAAACAGAACAAAAAAGGCCTTAAGTTCATATGGAATCACAAAAGACCCAGAATACCTAAAGCAATTTGAGAAAGAAGAACAAAGCTGGAGGCATCACACCTCCTGATTTGAAACTGTATTACAAAGTCATCATAATCAAATGGTATGATATTGGCATAAAATATACACATGGACAAATGGAACAGAACAGAGAGCCCATAAATAAACCCGTGAATAAATGGTCAACTAATATCTCATAAGAAAGCCAAGAATATTCAATGGGGAAAGGATAAGCAGTTCAAGAAACGGTGCTGGGAAAACTGGACACTCACATACAAAAGAATGGAATTGGAGCCCTATCTTATACCATTCACAAAATTTACTGAAAACGGAGCAAAGATTTAAATATAAGTCCTGGGACCATAAAAGTCCCAGAAGAAAATACAGGGGGAAAGCTCCTTGACAATGTTCTTGGTAATGATTTTTTGCAAATGACACAAAGGCACAAAAGCAGCAAAAGGAAAAATCCACAAGTAGGGCCACATCAATCAACAATTAAAAGGCAACCTGTGGAGTGGGAGAAAATATTTGCAAACCATATATCTGATAAGGGGCTCTCATCCAAAATACGTAAGGAACTTACACAACTCAATAACGTAAAAGTAATAACCTGATCAAAAAATGGGCAAAGGACCTGAATAGACATTATTCAAAAGATGATATATAAAGGGCCAACAGGTATATGAAAAGGTGCTCAACATCATTAACCATCAAGGAAATCAAATCAAAACCACAATAAGATTTCACCTCACACCTGTCAGAATGGCTACAATCGAAAACAGGAGAAACAAAAAGTGTTGGCAAGGCTGTGCAGAAAAGGGAACCCTCTTGCACTGTTGATAGGAATGCAATCTGGCTCAGCCACTCTGGAAAACAGTTAAAAAGTTAAAAATGGAACTGTCCTAAGATCCAGTAATAGCATCACAGGGTATCAACCCTAAAAATACCAAAACATGAATTTGAAGGGATACATGCACCCCTATGTTTATAGCAGCTTTGTTTACAATAGCCAAATTATGAAAGCAGCCCAAATGTCCATCAATAGATGAATGGATAAAGAAGGTGTGTGTGTGTGTGTGTGTGTGTGTGTGTGCATATATTTTTTCATCCATAAAAAAAGAACAAAGTCTTTCTATTTGCAATGGCATGGGTAGAGCTAGTGAGTATAATACTAAGTGAAATAAGTCAGTCAGAGAAATACAGATACCAAATCATCTCACTCATATGTGGAATTTAAAAAACAAAATAAATGAGCAAAGGGAGAGAGAGCAAGAGCGAGAGCAAGAGTGTGTGTGAGTGTGTGTGTGTGTGTGTGTGTGTGTGTGTATGTGTGTGTGTGTGTGTGTGAGAGAGAGAGAGAGAGAGAGAGAGAGAGAGAGAGAGAGAGAATATCAGACAACCATGGAGAACAAACTGATGGTTACCAGGGGAAGTGGTGGTGAGTGGAGGGATGAGTAAAATAGGAGATAGGGATTAAAGGGTGCATTGTTGTGGTGAGCACTAGGTGATGTATGGAGTTTTGGAATCAGTATGTCATGCATCTGAAACTGACAGAACACCAGGTTAACTATACTGGAATTAGAATAAAAACTTAATTAAAAAAGGAACTACACTGTGTATAAACCATCTCTCAAGCAACATCTTCTTTATTAAGATAGAAATTAAACTTATGTGTAGGAGCATATGGGAATAGCTGTGTAGGAGCATATGGGAATAGAAACTATACTGTGTATAATGCATCAACCCAACAACTTTCTGTAAGATATAAGTGCTTTTCAGCATAGGTGTAGAGGCATTTGGGAAAAGCTGTGTGGTTAACTACTTGAAAATATACCGAGTATAAACTGTCCTTCAAAACACACACACACACACACACACACACACACACACACACACACGATGAGATTTTGCCTCATGCCTGTTAGGATGGCTATTATTAAAAACACAAGAGATAACCGGTGGTGACAAAGATGTGGAGAAAAGGACATCCTTGTGCTCTGTTGAAGGAAATGAAACTTGGTACAGCCACTGTGGAAGACAGTATGGGAGTTCCTCGAAAAGTTTAAAATAGAACTACCATAAGATTCAGCAATTCCTCCTCTGGGTATATATCTGAAGGAAGTGATAGCACGATCTTGAAAAGATGTCTGCATCCACATGCACACTGCAGCATTATTCGCAACAGCCACAACATGGACTCAAACTAATTGTCCATCAATGGATGAATGGATACAGAAAATGTGATGTATATATACACAATGGAATATAATTCATAAGAAAGAAGGAACTCCTGCCATTTGCAACAGCATGGGCGAAACTTTAAGGCATTCTGATAAGTGAAATAAGACAAAGGCAACTACTGTATGATCTCACTTGTACATGGAATCTAAAAAAGCCAAATCTGTAGAAACAGAGAGACGAGTGGTGGTTGCCAGGGGCTGGAGGTGGGGAGAATGGGTGATGGTAGCCAAAGGGTACAAACTTCCAGTTTTAAGATTAATAGGTTCTGGAGACTTAATGTACAGCCTGCTGACTACGGTTCCCAATACTGTACTGTATACATGGAAGTTGCTAAGAGAGTAGATTTTCAATGTTCTCACCACACGCACACGCAAAATGATAACTATGTGAGATGACGTGTGTGCCAACTAACCTTATTGTGGGAATCATTTTGTAATATGCACATATATCAAAGTGTCACGTTGTACACCTTAAACTCGCACAACGTCATGTCGATTATATCTCAATAAAGCTGGGGGTAAAAACAACACAAAATCACCATGCGAACCACAAAAATGACTAAGCACCCTCTTCTCCTGGTTAAAATAAGTAACCAATGCCTCTTTACCAATTACAGCTTTAATCTTGCTCTATGCTTCTCTCCTTTCAGATAAAATTTATCGCTGTACCCAATCAAAGAATCACTCCCACTTCCTGACAGCATTCAATATGGACCAGCTCCCCACTTCCTTGAACCTCCTCCACAATCACTGAACACAAGTCCAAATCTTATAATACTTCATTCCTTTTTTAATGAATATAATTTATTGTCAAGTTGGCTTACATAAAACACCCAGTGCTCATCCCAACAAGTGCCCTCCTCAATGCCCATCACCCACTTTCCCCTCTCCCCCACCCCCCATCCACCCTCAGTTTGTTCTCTGTATTTAAGAGTCTCTTGTGGTTTGCCTCCCTCCCTCTCTGTTTGTAACTAATTTTCCCATTTCCCTTCCCCCATGGCCTTCTGTTAAGTTTCTCAGGATCCACATATGAGTGAAAACATATGATATCTGTCCTTCTCTGACTGGCTTATTTCGCTCAGCATAATGCCTTCCAGTTCCATCCATGTTGCTGCAAGTGTCATGAGTTCATTCTTTCTCATTTCCAAGTAGTATTCCATTGTATATATAAACCACATCTTTATCCATTCATCAGTTGATGGACATTTAGGCTCTTCCCATGATTTGGCTATAGTTGAGAGCACTGCTATAAACATTGGGGTACACATACCCCCATGCATCAGCACTCCTGTATCCCTTGGGCAAATTCCTAGCAGTACAATTGATGGGTCGCAGGGTAGTTCTATATTTAGTTTTTTGAGGAACCTCCACAATGTTTTCCAGAGCGACTGCACCAGTTTGCATTCCCACCAACAGTGCAAGAGGGTTCCCGTTTCTCCACATCCTCGCCAGCATCGGTAGTTTCCTGATTTGTTCATTTTACCCACTCTGACGGGCGTGAGGTGGCAACACAGTGTGGCTTTGATTTGTATTTCCCTGATGATGAGTGACATTGAGCATCTTTTCATGTGTTTGCTGGCCATCTGGATGTCTTCTTTGGAAAAGTGTCTATTCATGTCTTCTGCCCATTTCTTCACTGGATTGTTTGTTTTTCGGGTGTGGAGTTTGGTGAGTTCTTTATAGATGTTGGATACTAGACCTTTTTTATTTTATTTTATTATTATTATTATTATTATTATTATTATTTTTAAATTTACATCCAAATTAGTTAGTATATAGTGAAACAAT
Source organism: Panthera pardus (assembly GCF_024362965.1). Lineage (NCBI taxonomy): Eukaryota > Metazoa > Chordata > Mammalia > Carnivora > Felidae > Panthera > Panthera pardus. Next base: position 15,410 of record NW_026526792.1, read on the forward strand.
GATTTCAGGAGTAGATTCCTTAATGCCCCTTACCCATTTAGCCCATCCCCCTCCCACAACCCCTCCAGCAACCCTCAGTTTGTTCTCCATATTGACGTATACTAGCCCTTTATGTGATATGTCATTTGCAAATATCTTTTCCCATTCCGTCGGTTGCCTTTCAGTTTTGTTGACTGTTTCCTTTGCAGCACAGAAGCTTTTTATCTTGATGAGGTCCCAATAGTTCATTTGTGCTTTTAATTCCCTTGCCTTTGGAGATGCGTCGAGTAAGAAATTGCTGTGGCGGAGGTCAAAGAGGTTGTTGCCAGCTTTCTCTTCTGGGGTTTTGATGGTTTCCTGTCTCGCATTCAGGTCTTTCATCTTTTTTGAGTTTACTTTTGCGTATGGTGTAAGAAAGTGTTCGAGTTTCACTCCTCTGCATATTGCTGTCCAGTTCTGCCAGCACCATTTGCTAAAGAGACTGTCTTTTTTCCATTGGATACTCTTCCCTGCTTTGTCAAAAATTAGTTGGCCAAACACTTGTGGATCCAATTTTGGGTTCTCTGTTCTATTCCATTGGTCTATGTGTCTGTTTTTGTGCCAATACCATACTGTCTGAATGATTTCAGCTTTGGAGTAGAGGCTAACGTCTGGGATTGTGATGCCTCCTGCTTTGGTCTTCTTCAACATTACGTTGGCTATTTGGGGTCTTTTCTGGTTCCATACAAATTTTAGGATTGCTTGTTCTAGCTTTGAGAAGAATGCCAGTGAAATTTTGATTGGGATTGCATTGAATGTGTAGATTGCTTTGGGTAGTATTGACATTTTGACAATATTTGTTCTTCCAAACCATGAACGTGGAATGTTTTTTTTCCATTTTTTTGTGTCTTCTTCAATTTCCTTCATAAGCTTTCTATAGTTTTCCACGTACAGAACTTTTACATGTTTGGTTACGTTTATTCCTAGGTATGTTAAGGTTCTCGGTGCAATTGTAAATGGGATCAGTTTCTTTATTTCTCTTTCTGTTGCTTCATTATTGGTATATAAAAATGCAACCATTTTCTGTACATTGATTTTGTATGCTGTGACTTTGCTGAATTCATGTTTCAGTTCTAGCAGGCTTTTGGTGGACTCTGTCTGGTTTTCCATGTAGAGTATCATGTCGTCTGCGAAAAGTGAAAGTTTGACTTCATTGCTGCCCATTTTGATGCCCTTGATTTCATTTTGTTGTCTGACTGCTGATGCTTGGACTTCCAACACTATGTTAAAAAACAGCGGTGACAGTGGACATCCCTGTCGTGTTCCTGATCTCAGGGGAAAAGCTCTCAGTTTTTCCCCATTGAGGATGATATTAGCTGTGGGCTCTTCTTTTTCTTTGTCTTTTTTTTAAATTTTTTTAATGTTTTATTTATTTTTAAGACAGACAGAGACAGAGCATGAGTTGGGATGGGGCAGAGAGAGAGGGAGACACAGAATCTGATGCAGGCTCCAGGCTCCCAGCTGTCAGCACAGAGCCTGACACGGGGCTCGAACTCACGACCCGTGAGATCATGATCTGAGCCAAAGTTGGATGCTCAACCGAGTGAGCCACCCAGGCGCCCCAGCTGTGGGCTTTTCATAAGTGGCTTTTATGAAGTTTAAGTATGTTCCTTCTATCCCGACTTTCTTGAGGATTTTTATTAAGAAAGGATGTTGTATTTTGTCAAATGCTTTTTCTGCATCTATTGACAGCATCATACAGTTCGTATCCTTTCTTTTATTAATGTGATGTACCACATTGATTGTTTTTGCGAATATTGAAACAGCCCCGCAGCCCAGGAATGAATTCCACTTGATCATGGTGAATAATCCTTTTATATGCTGTTGAATTTGATTTGCTAGTATCTTGTTGAGAATTTTTGCATCCATGTTCATCAGGGATATTGGCGTGTATTTCTCCTTTTTTGTGGGGTCTTTGTCTGGTTTGGGAATCAAGGTAATGCTAGCTTCATAAAATGAGTCTACAAGTTTTCCTTCTGTTTCTATTTTTTTTTTTTTTTGGAACAGCTTGAGAAGGATGGGTATTAACTCTGCTTTACATGTCTGGTAGAATTCCCCCCGGGAAGCCATCTGGCTCAAGACTCTTATTTGTTGGGAGATTTTTGATAACTGATTCGATTTCTTCACTACTTATAGGTCTGTTCAAACTTTCTATTTCTTCCTGTTTGAGTTTTGCTAGTGTGAGGGTGTCTAGAAAATTGTCCGTTTCTTCCAGGTTGTCCTGTTTGTTGGCATATAGTTTTTCATAGTATTCTCTGGTGATTCCTTCTACATCTGAGGAATTGGTTGTGATAAATACATTTTCATTGGTGATTTTATCTATTTGGGTCCTCTTTTTGAGAAATCTGGCCAAGGGTTTGTCTTTTTTTTATTTTTTTTTTCAAAAAACTAACTCTACTTTCATTGTTCTGTTCTACTGTGTTTTTTTTTTCTTTCAATTCTATATTGTTTATTTCTGCTCTGATCTTGATTATTTCTCTTCTTCTGCTGGGTTTGGGGTTTCTTTGTTGTTCTGCGTCTAGTTCCTTTAGGTGTGCTGTTAGATTTTGTATTTGGGATCATTCTTGTTTCTTGAGCTAGGCCTGGATGGCAAATTTTTCTCTTAGGAGTGTCTTCACTGCATCCCAAAGGGTTTGGATTGTTGTGTTTACATTTTCATTTGTTTCCATGTTTTTTTTTTTAATTCCTGCTTTCATTACCTCGTTGACCCATTTGCATTTGGAGATTTGCCAAACATTTTCTTGTGTTTGATTTCAAGTTTCATAGCATTGTGATCTGAAAGTGTGCATGGTATGATCTGAATTATCTTATATTTATTGTGGGTTGTTTCGTGACCCAGTATGTGATCTATCGTGGAAAATGTTCCATGTGCACTCGAGAAGAAAGTATATTCTGCTGCTTTAGGAAGAAAAGTTCTGAATATATCTGTCAAGTCCATCCAGTCCAGTGTATCGTTCAGGGCCATTGTTTCTTTACTGATTCTCCGTCTAGATGATCTGTCCATTGTTGTAAGTGGAGTATTACAGTCCCCTGCAGCTACCACATTCTTACCAATAAGGTTGCTTATGTTTGTGATTAATTGTTTTATATATTTGGGTGCTTTTGTATCTGGTGCATAAACATGTATAATTGTTAGCTTTACTTGATGGATAGACCCTGTAATTATTATATAATGCCCTTCTTCATCTCTTGTTACAGCCTTTAATTTAAAGTCTAGTTTGTCTGATGTAAGTATGGTACTCCAGCTTTCTTTTGACTTCCAGTAGCACGATATATCGTTCTCCATCCCATTACTTTCAATCTGTAGGTGTCCTCACGTCTAAAATGGGTCTCTTGGAGACAGAAAATAGATGGGTCTTGGTTTTTTTCTATACATTCTGATACCTTATGTCTTTTGATTAAAGCATTGAGTCCATTTACATTGAGTGTTATTATTGTAAGATATGGGTTTAGTTAGAGTCGTCTTGTTGTCTCTAGGTTTCATGCTTGTAGTGATGTCTCTGGTACTTTGTGGTCTTTGCAACACTCACAGAGTCCCCTTTAGGATGTCTTGTAGGGCTGGTTTACTGGTGATGAATTCTTTCAGTTTTTGTTTGTTTGGTAATACCTTTATCTCTCCTTCTATTCTGAATGACAGACTTGATGGATAAAGGAGTCTTGGCTGCAGTTTTTTTTTTTTTCTTCTTTTCATCACATTGAAAATTTCGGGCCACTCCTTTATGGCCTGCCAAGTTTCAGTGGATGGGTCTGCTACGACCCTTATGTGTCTACCCTTGTAGGTTAAGGCCCGTTTATCCCTAGCTGTTTTCAGCATTCTCTCTTTACCTTTGTAGTTTGCCAGTTTCGCTATGATATGTCATGCAGAAGATCGGTTCAAGTTACTTCTGAAGGGAGTTCTCTGTGCCTCCTGGATTTCAATGTCTTTTTCCTTCCCCAGATTGGGGAAGTTCTCAGCTATGATTTTTTTCAACACACCTGTGGCCCCCTTTTCTTCTTCTTCTTCTTCTTCTCCTCCTCCTCCTCCTCCTCCTCCTTCTTCTTCTTCTGGAATTCCTATGATACGGATATTGTTTTGTTTCATTGAATCACTTAACTCTCTAATTCTCCCCTCATGATCCAGAATTTTTTTTCTCTCTCTCTCTTTCTCAACTTCCTCTTTTCCATAATTTTATCTCCTGTTTCACCTATTCTCCTCTCTGCCTCTTCAATTCTCCCTGTCACCACCTCTAGTTTATTTTGCACCTCATTTACAGCACTTTTTAACCCACTCTATTTTTTAGTTCCCTGATCTCTGCAGCAATAGATTCTCTGCAGTCTTCTGTGCTTTTTTTCAAGTCCAGCAATTAATCTTGTGACTATTATTCTAAATTCTTATTAAGTTATATTGTTTATGTCTGTTTTGAGCAATTCTTTAGCTGTCATTTCTTCCTGGAATTTCTTTTGAGGAGAATTCTACCGTTTCGTCATTTTGGCTAGTTTTCTGTCCCTCATGTGTTTTAAAAGTTTGTTATATGCCCTGCACCTGCGAGCACTACTATATTAAAGAGGGGTCATACACTGCCCAGGGCCTGGCCATTCAGGATGTGTTTTGTGGAGAGTGTTATTTGCTGTCTGTTGTTGCGACTTTGGTTACTTTATCTCCCTACTCGTAGTGATGTTTTGAACCCTCCCTTAGGTGTGCTTTTATTTGTTCATTGAAGTAGAGCTGGAAAGGAAAATAAACAAACAAACAGAAAGCTGAAACATGCACACACACACACAATCCAAAAACAAAACAAAACAAAACAAAACAAAACAAAACATGAAACACCAGCTACAAGTAAACAACAGGGTGGAGGCAGTGCTGATGGAAGAGGACTTATCCCATATAAAGAGAGAAATGACATGTGCGGGGAAAAAGAAAAAAAAAATAAAAATTGGCCAGACATAAAAACTATACGGCTTAATCCAGAGAGAGAGAAAGGGAAATAAACAAGGAGGCGGGAAAAAAAGAAAAGAAAAGAACGTTGTCCAGACAGAGAAATGAGAGGGTGTAATCCAGAGAGAGAGAAAGGAGATGTGGAACATGTATCAAGAGAATGGATTAAATATGTCTGCTTAAACCAAATCAACAACCAGAGTAACCAGACTAGAGGAGGGAAGAGATAAGAAGGAGAAAAGGAAGGAAGAATATATCTATATAATAAAAATTGTCTGAGAATTAAATCAGACAATGCAACAGCGCAGGTCTGGGGGAGGGGCTTTCTGGTTTGTCAGCATCAATCCCGCTCCAGTAGATATGCAGTTACCAGGCGAGGAGGGTCATGGTTTGGTGCAGGCCTGTCCCACCTCCACTGTGGGCCCTGCTCTCCAATCCCTGAGACCCCACCTTAGTGGTGGTGGGGAGGAAAATGGCGACACCCCAGTCTCTCCTCCATGGACCAGGTGTCACAAACCACTCTGTTTGAGCCATCCTCACTTTGCCACAGGCACCAATGAAGCAGTTTGTGTAGTTCTGCCGAGTCCCGCGCCCTGGCGCTTGGCTGCGATTCAAACTCTCACTCTGCCTGCCCTGGTACCAGGGAAGCGCTGCTCTGCACTGCCCGATATGTGGTCTCTGGCTGGAGGATGCAAGCAGGCTTTGTCCTGTCCCACAGCACTCCAGGGAGGGGATCGCTTTTTCCTACTGCAGACCGCACCCCTGACCTCGCCACTGAGCCCAGGGCTGGCTTCCCTCCATCCCAGGTGTGCTATTGGAGCAGCCGGCCCCAGTCAGGAGAAAACCCCTCGGTTAGAGATTGAATCTTTCTCCACCCCGGTCCGTGTTTTTTGTCTTGTCCAGATACAGTCCTATGCTTCCCTAGCCTCTCTTTCTCTTCTCTTTGTCTCTCCGCAGAAGGGGATCTCTCCCCTCCATTCATTTTATCTCTCCCAGTTTGCAATCATGCACCTATGGCCCATCAGGTTGTCCCAGTGGGTCCCTAGATGTGACTGTCTCTTTGTCTCCCAGACTCTCAGAGTTCAAAGTCCTTTAGCTTCAACACTGCTTTCTTTGAGAGACAAGGGACTAGGGACTTCCCAATCCCCCTACTTCTCTGCCATGTTGGTCCCTCCTCTCTCCTTATAATATTTCATTCCTAGTGTTCTCTTATTGAGACACCCCATGGGTGTCCATGGTGTGCCTTCTGCCTCACTGCAATGAGTAACAAGCCCAACTTTGTTTGGTTACAGATGTGTTTCCAGTGGTCTTTTGGCTAGAGAACATTGACTGTGGAGTGATCTTGAATTGGTTGGCCACCCCAAGGGGGACAATGCGGATTGTTTTAAAGTCCTATCACTCTTTGTTTCCACAGTATCTGGTCTCCAGGCTGGTCAACTATCTGTGAAGAGCAGAGTCCATTGTAGATGCCTGTACCAAGGAGTATGTGGATTGTCTATGATATGGTATAGAGTGTGAGGTGGGAAGACTGTTTATGGCAGAGGGTAGCAGATGGGAGTCTGGACACGAAGGTCCAGCAGCAGCTGCTCTATTCTTTTCCCTATGCTGAGGCACACTCGGCTTACAGATAGGGTGGCAGAGAGGCTGGGGCTGTGGAATTCCATGTGGGCTCAGCTTATGAAATAATAAAAGAGGCGTTATTTCCCATATGTACTTCTCTTCCTGCCCATCAATTACAAAGACATCGAGTACCTGGACCATTTCCAATGAGGTGCACTTCTCACAAAGGCTGCTGGTGGGGATGGGTAGTGGGACCCCTCCTCCCTGTCCCCCATCAGGGCCCAGGAGCCTCTGTGAGGAAGGAGGGGCCTAGAAGCAGGTGCAGAGACTCCAGGGAGAGTGGCCTGATGGTGTCCTTTTCCATACCTCATCTCCAACTAACTTGTGTGCCAATGTGTTACTCTCTGCCCCCAGTACTTTGTCCCAGAAGTGATCTCTGACTGATCAGATACCCTTAACCCTGGGAGCCCTGCCTGTGGTCCCCACCCCCAGCCCCGGTTCATAACTGCTACTTATCTTCCCAAAACATGGATTCCATTGATCCCACAAGGCTTCTCATAAGCCTTTAGTGGTATCATGTCTTTAATGACCTCAAAATCCCCCTCCATTCACAGCCCCTTGTCATACCACCATTCTATAACTCCTGTGCTGAAGAAAGCCAGTGGTTGGATGTGAACACTTCACCCCCTCAGTGGCCATATCCAAAGGTGGGAACCTCAGACCTAGAGCAGACAAGGTTAGACACTGTCCCCACCCCTTCAAAATACAATAAAGTACGAAGAAGTGATGCCTGGCTGTTCTTAGCACCCTAGCCTGCATCAAAAAAGGTGGTGGTGAGGTAATGGTAGGGGGGCATGCTTCTAACCAAGTATCTCCTAGGTCAGGCAAGGCTTGGATCTCACCAAGACTTCCTGGAAGGTCATGTAATATCACAAGGAAACAAATAAATAGTGATCCTGCAATTGCTATTTAAACCAGGATGGCCTCAACCCCTTGGAGTGTCCAATCAGTTACCTCTGAGCCATGTCTGCTCACCTGGGAGCCCCCACTCTTCACCAAGTCAGGCTGGACTTCCCATCCCCTCCCTTCCATCCAGCCCCCATTAGTCGTGCTCACTGTGCCAGGCCCAGCTCATCTTTGGGGGGAGTCTCTGACGACTCCAGTGAGCTCTTCCTCCTCTGTATACATTAAGAAGATTCTACAGAGGTTACCTCCACAAAGACCTGGACCATGTAAAGCCATTACCATGATCTCTGCAGCCCCTGGGCCACTGGAGGTGTGAGGAGTGACAGATGCACTCCAGTGAACACCCATGTGACAATGTAGGACATGCAGGGGAAGGAACTTACCCTGGGATGGCTCAGGCACTGAGACCCAGGAAGAGCTGCTGACCCGCATTCCAGTGTCCCTCCCAGCAGATCCCCAGTCACCTCTTCCTGGGTATAAAGATCTTCCCAGACACCCAGGTCATGTGCAGTCCTGATGCGAACATAGAGAGTAACAACTGAGGATAGGAAAAACATAAGTGTTTCATGGAGAGAATAAGGACTTTGTGCCAACACATCTCCATTACACTGCATGTCACAGAGATGGCACTGAAATACCTATGTCAAGTGGATGGATATGTGCGGTTCCCTTCTTCTTACAGTCTCAAATACTTGCCAAAATGTCGTGATGTTATTAAGGTAAGAAACCCCATCGCAATCAAAGATTGGAGCAGTTGGGATGGGAAGACAGCAAACATTGGCATTGTGGATGATATGCCAAGGCTCATGCTGGGATCTTGAGGGTGGTTTCCCCTTGAACTCCTCACAATGCTCCCTTAAGGTAGAAACCAGGATTTCCATTCACACACCAGAAAGGTGAGGCTCAATGAGGTTACTTATGTTTCTAGGTTCACACAGCTTTTTAGAGATAGAGCCAGTATCATCTGGTCTGTTTGCCTGACTCCAAGGCCCATCTTTAGAATCAGGAACACAACCTGCCCCTTCAGATGTGTGATATGGGCAAGGAGAACTGACAGGTGCCACTGGTGAGTGTACAGCCACTCTGGGGGGCAATATGGCAACACCCACTAAGTGTGTGGGAAAGCTGAAAGCGACCAGCTTGCAATATGAAGCACATGTATTAACCAACGAAGAGATGGATATAGGACCGCTACAGAAAACTCACTGAAAAAATGTACACGCACAAAAACAATTTTGAATTCCAAAGCCACAACCACCAGTGAAATTCATAGAATAATTAATATGAATAACAATAGATGGGAAAGGAAGCTAAAGACGTGTATGTGTAACATACTATAATTTTGAAGAACACGTGAATAAAAATATATATATATTATATATAATATACATTAAATATATATATATATATATATATATATACACACACACATATATAATCTGCACATGCAAGTTAAATCTCTACCTACAAATAACCACCTCTGGAGAGTATGTACCCATCTATTGACAGAGGCCCCTTTCGGTCAGAGGATGGGGATTAGAAAATGACAGATACCAAGTAACGTTAATTTATAAATACACATTCACATATTGTTTGAAATGTTACATCAGGAGAATCATCAAGGTAAAAATGTGGAGACAAGGAATTTAGAAATGGATTGACAAAGGAAAAAGTACATATGTACTTACTATTTTTGAAACATGTACAAAATAGAGTGCTCGTGGGAGGGAAAGCAAGTTCAAAACTAATTGCTTAGACATGGTAGATTATGTGTGTGTGTGTGTGTGTGTGTGTGTGTGTGTGTGTGTGTTTCTATGGCTGAAACACAATATTCTGCGAGTCTGTGTTTTTATGTCGCAAGCTCTATCATCCCATACAAATGCTCAAAGTGCAGCTTCCTCTCCAACTCAGACAGGGATGACCTTTCTGTTTTAAGACTTACAGATAACAAAAAGTGATGGATGCAGAGGGACTTCTGCCAGTGGGTAGAAACTTCCGGAAGGCTATTTTAATTTGTTTTAATGTTTATTTTTGAGAGAGAGAGAGAGAGAGAGAGAGTTGAAGCAGGGGGAGGGGTAGAGAGCGAGGGCAGCACAGAATACGAAACAGGCTCCAGGTTCTGAGCTCTCAGCACAGAGCCCGATGTGGGGCTCAAACTCACGAACCACGAAGTCATGACCTGAGCCAAAGTCAGACACCTAACTGACTGAGCCACCCAGGGGCCCCTGGAAGGCTCTTTCTGGTCCCACCAAACCCAGGTCCTTTTCTGCTTCCTTCCCACCACTCTGGCTGTGTCCCCATCCAAGATTTTTAGAACTGCAATTCTCGATGTGACCAGCAAAGGGGCATCTGTCTCCATTGTGCTTTTTGCTTTCTTTAATATTAAAATTCCTAATTTTTGAAAGGAGAAAAAAAAAAGATGTGTTATTCATTAGAATAATTCATGAACCAGTATGGAGAGCATGCCACCAATTCTGTTTGGAAACAGTCCTGTGTATGTGGAAACACTAAACACAAGCTTTATTTAGTGTTTTGACCCCATATCTGTATTTGGCTCATTAATCTATCCCATTTACTCACTGTCTTCCCTCATCAGTGTCACCTAACATGTCCACACTGTGGAACGAGCCCCTCTGGGAGAGCAGGCTGCTCCAGAACCCAGGACCCCACCCCTGGAAGGGCTTCCCAGACCTATTCCCACCCCCTTCTCATCTTCCCCTCTCCAGGATGCTGTGGACACAGCTGACCAGAGCAGTGTCTCTGAGTCCTGCTGTGGTCTCAGAGGGAGACTGTTGTATAGAAGCAGAGCCTGAGAGTCAAATATATCCCCTGGAAGGAGCAGCAGTCCCGGTTAATGCTGGTGATATTAGGAAAGTGGATAAAGACAATCACTCTTACAAACACCCTCAAAGGCAGCCCACCTCCTCTCCCTGCCAAGGCCCCACATCCTATGGACCCAGCCTGTATGTCTAGCTCTTGTGTGCCAAGCCCTCTGTGCCCTGGGCAAACTGCACCATTGACCAATCCCTCCATATTCCAATCACTCCAGTGTCTAAGGGGTTATATTTGCATGGGCCTTGTTTTATGCACACACAGGGTGGGGTTACATCTTCAGAACCACCCCGTAAGGGAGTATTGTCAGTCCCCCCTTTTTGGTGATGAAACTGTGTCTTCAAACCAGTAAAACCTGGCACTGGCCTTTGTGTCTTTTTTTAATTTTTTTTTATTTCTTTATATTTGACATATACATAAAAACTACATGTATTTAGGGTGTGCAAACTGATGTTTTGGTATATGTGTGCATTGTGAAATGATTACCACAATAAAACTAGTTAACCTATCCATCTACCCCCATATTTACCACCTTTCTGCATGTTTGGTGATTACGCTTGAGATCTACTCTCTTAGCAAATGTCAAGTATACGATACATTATTGTTAGTTATAGTCGCCATACTGTAAATTAGATCTCTAGAAGTTATTCATCTTGTAACTGAAAGTTTGTACCCTTTGGTCAATATCTCCCCTTCTTCCCATTTCCAGACCCTGGTAACCACCATTCTACTCTCTATTACTAAGACTTTGACTTTTTTTTTTAAAGGTTTCCACAAGTAAGTGAGTGTGTATATATATTTGTATGTATATATGTATGTGTGTATGTGTACACACACACACACACACACACACACACACACACACAGTGGAATACTATTCAACCTTAAGATAAGAAGGAAATCTTGCCTGTCCTTTGAAGGGCAAGGAGTGCAGTGCTTCATGAGGAGAACACAGAGCTGGGATTCAGCCAACCTAAGCTCTAGTTCAAGTTTATGAAACATGTAAATGGCTCAAAATGCCTCAGTCCAACATCTCGCTCAGCCAAAGTTGATGATCTTCATTCTCATTTTACCAGTGGGTGCTTCTTTCTTTAGGAGACAGCTACCAATGGGGCGCCTGGGTGGCTCAGTCATTTAAGCACCATACTCTTGGTTTTGGCTCAGGCCATGATCCCATGGTTCGTGAGACTGAGTCCCACGTCAGACTCTGCGCTGACAGTGGGGAGCCTGCTTGGGATTCTCTCTCTCTCCCTCTCTTTTTCCCCCTTCCCCACTCGCATGTGCATGCTCTCTCTGTCTCTCTCTCTCTCTTTCTCAAAAACAAACATTTTAAAAAGAGAGAGAGACACCTATCAAACAACACAAAATTCTTACATCCATGCTAAACCAGTATTTTTATTAAGCTCTAGCTCTGTTTTATAAACTAGAAATAGGAGTAGAATTTTATCCTGTCATTATTTTATCTCTGAAATTAATTGTGTGATTTTATTCTCTTACTAGAATTACATATTAGATTTTCTTTTACTTTTATTAGTGTATAGGAGATGTCAAGATTAGATTAATGTGTTGAGGAGTATTACAACATGAATATGAAAGTCTAATTGGAAAGAGATGAGCAATAAACATTAGTTGCCCATAGGGGGGAAAACAGAGAGAGACAGAGAAAAAGAGAGAAACCTATGCTGATGTAGCTTTCTCTCCTGTCCCTCTCTCAGCTGGAGGATGCTGTCCTGGCCACAGGTAGCGGGGTCTCAAAAGTAGCTCTGACCGTTTATGTTCTTCAAAAGAGTCTACCCTCCCAACAACACCCCTTCCACACCATGTGAGGCCCTACACTCACATACCAGGAGCTGCCTACAGAACTAGGTTCCAAGGCACACAAACATTGAAGTGTCATCCCCACACAGGGATTTCTCATGCCTCTGAGAAAGGAGCATGTGCCACCCCTATTATTAGGCATCACATTCATAACTGGCCAACCTGATCAAAGGCCCCTGATTTGCACTCATTTCTTCCATCAGCATCCTTTATGCTAAGGGTTTCCTTAACAGCTAACACCTCCCTAGCATTCCTCCTTCTCCTTAATGCCCAAGACGCACATGCCCTCAGAGCGTCATGGAACACATCTTTGTCCACACAAAATAGCCCAGGGAATGAGAGAAGTAGAGGCAGACCCTGGCCCCACGCTGGGGTCACCGTCCCCAGTTGATGGTATCTTTTTACAAGTAGGGCATCATCAGTCATTTGCGATCTCTTCTCTTGATCCGTGAAGTTTGGAGTCAGGGATTAAAATCAACACACCATTTCCACTTAAGTAAGGAATTTTGTGTCCTCTCAGTTTACCTGTGGGTTAACATCAAAGAAGCATGTACTCTCTTTGAGCTCCTGGAGATACTGCAGAGGGACAAGAGCTGTGAATCTGTAAGTTTGACGACCCTCTCAGAAGACTCTCCCGTGAGGCATGTCTAGGGAATATGAGAAGATTGGGTGAGCAATAAAAACAAAAGCTAGTAATACCTGGCGTTGCTGGAATGAAGGGGAAAAGTCATTCCCACAGGTTGTTGGTGCCAAATGATGCTTTATTTGTTTTCTGGGGCCCATTTGATCATGGCTTAATAACCTAAGTGGCCTTTGATACAAAAGCCCGATTTCCACCTTTTGGGGAGATTCAGAGAAGGGTAAAGAAAAGAATCAGCAAGGTGATTCTGAAGCACCCAAGTTAAGGGGCCCTGGCTGAGAGGGCAGGACAAGTTGCCACAGGAGTTCCCGGCTCCAGGGAGGAAAGACAGCTAATCTTTACAGAGGAAACTGCTTACAAGGCTCTGACTCCTGTTTTTCATTCAGTGGCTGGGTTAAATCTCAGGATAACCCTGGTAGTGAGGTATGGCTATCCTTCCTTCATGGGTGTGTGTGACTCCAAAGCACAGACACACATGGCGAGGAGGTTATGCCTCTTTCTCCAGATCTCTGCAAAGCGTGGGTCTTACCACATTATTAATATTAATCCCTAATGTGATATCACCCCTTTAGAATATTAGAATGCTTTCATTTTTCCCTATCTCACTTCTCTTTTAATGACATATTTTTCATACACATTTCTAAGTGTTTAGCTAATGGTCCCATTTTATGCCTCATAGTATGTCCTACAATAATTCTAGAGTTTGACAAGCAAACCTGCTCAGTGAGTTTCTGTTTATTCAGCATCCTGTTTAGATGGAAATTGGCTGGAACAGGATAATGAGAACTCCATATACTGCTGGAGGAGAGCTAATTTGGTTCTTTGCAACTTCTTTGCAGAGACATTAGGCAACTTATGTCAGAGAGGAAAGTGGGGTCCCATCAGCAGCCCCACTCTTATTTCTGACCTGCAGAGAACTTAGGAACCTGTGCCCGAGGAAGCATGTGTAAGAAGGGCCATGGAAACATGGCTGGTCATATCAAAACAGCCCCACCGTCACCTTATTAGAGAAGTCTCAGAAACACTATTTTCAGAGAAAAGAGGATGCCAAAGGGCACTTACACCACGATAACACTTATATGTTTGTAGCTGAAACATGCACACAATTATATATGTGCAGCATTCTCTCACAAAAATTCTCTGAGGATGGCATCATTATACCCATTTGACAGATGATAAACTCAGACTCATCACAAAGGGAAGTCCATCTTCCAGAGTCACCTAGGCAGGAACAGGAATGAGATTCTACCTCTTACATTCCCCAAAAGACAACCAACAGTCTCCTTGATAGATGAAAATCTTCTAGGGCTTGAGAACTTGCAGTTTCACACATTTCCAGTATTGTGCCCACGTGGATACACACTCCCCAGCCCTTCTCTTTGAAGAAGCTGATGGTGAAGCTGATGGAATTCCGGTGCATGGTCCCGTAGGGTGTAATGGGTCTGGTGTCCGGGTCAAGGGCTTGTGATTCCTGCCTCCTCTTTATCTGCACTCTCTCTTCATTTGGGGGCTCCACGGGAAACTGCTTTTCCAATATCAATGTAGAAGATAAACATAGAAAAGTGATATGACAATGAATTAAAAGGCACAGCTTGATGATCTTCTTTTCTCACCCCCAAATCCCTCAGCAAAGCCGTCCTGCAACACAGAAGTGGTCCTAAAGGTTCATTCATTATGTGAGTGGGGGATACTTACTACCACATTTCCGGGTGGTCTCTGTGGGAGTTATGTTGTTCGGTTTTAGGTAATAGTCATCACTCTCTGGGAAGGAGGAGAAAGATAGGACAGGACGCACATTTCTTGAAGTCTTCCTATGTGTCATGTACTCTGTACCAGGTTTCCCATTTACCTCCCCCTACAGTTCTGTAAGGAAAGCATTGTGGGTCTCCTTTTACAGATGACCAAGGGTAAGCCAGTAGAGCCTAAGTAAGATTTCCACATATCATAAACCATATAATTGGGTTCCAGCTTTTGTGCTCATCACAATAATCAATCCATTCTTAACAGATATTAACTCCAAATGGCCTAAAAATGAGGTTTTGAGGGTAGGAAGTTGCTATCCTTTATGTTACAACAGTTCGTGACACTGCAAAGGACCACAGTACTTAAACACTTGGCATTTCACCTGTGGTATTAAAACTTCACGTCCTAAGCAAAAAGGGATTGATAACGGGAAAAGTGTAAAAGCCCTCTGTGGGTGAGAGGGGACAAAATGAAAGAAGAGTCAGGAATATTTCATATATCCAGCAACCTGTTATGTAGATGATAGGCCACCAAGGATTTATGATTGGTCATTTTACACTCCACCATGGGTGCTCACTCAACAACCACTCTTGGAGGTGATGATGATGATGATGATGACGACAACGACGACGACGACGATGATAATAATGGTGGTCCAAGTGAAATTTTGCCCCTGGGGCCGAGAGACCTGGGAATGGGAACCATGCGAATTGACTGTTTTTCAAGGCAGTAGACAGATACGGAGGAGTCAGAGGAACAGGCATTTCCTCCAGGAAAGATGATCTAGAAGGTGGGAAAATCAGCACTGGCAAAGCTAATATAAGCAAATAGTACTGAAAATAGTATCTCCTTTTATCCAAACTCTTATTCAAGTAAACTATTATTCAGTTTATTGTTTAAGTCAGGGTATTTGAAGTTAGGAAAGGCTAAGGAATTTGGAGAAACTGCTATGTGAATGTCTGCTCAGTCATGAAACCTGGAATTATTCTAGTTTCTTCACTGTGCCTTGAAGCCACCAGGGCTCCAATTGCCCTAAGTGTATTTTGGCACTGACATTTGACACTTCCCAAGCCAATGGTTAATTTTTATACTGACCTGTAGTACTTTGTTTTTGCTTTGAATATAGTTGACACACAATGTTACATTAGTTTCAGGTGTAAGACATAGTGATTCAACAACTCCATATGTTATGCTATGGTCACCACAAGTGTAGCTGTCATCTGTCACCATACAACGCTCTTAAAATACCATTGACTATATTCCCTATGATGCGCTGTCTATTCCTGTGGCTTAGTGACCTGTAGTACTTTTAAATTATCATGTTTTTGACATTTTTTAAACACTGTGAATGGCAATTTCTTATTATTACTGCCTGGTGCCCCCATTTGGAACTTGGGGGCTGCAGGAAGTAGGTGGCTGTCAGGACAGATCTGAATGCATCTTTGAAAGTGTCGGGAATGTTGGAGACCCACAGCTCTAGAAGACCACTCCTTCTGCAGTTCTGAAACAGCTCCAACCGTCTTTCCTAATATAAACCATTAGTACTCGGCTACTGCGGGGGCCTCCAGGGCTTGAATCAAGGAAATAGAACCATTGTCTCTGCTGAGGAGAAAGAAGGATGTGGGATATGCAGGGACTTAAACCGTGTGTCAGAAGGCAGTATCTTAAGGAATGAGAAACATTCAGTGGAACTGGAGGATTTCCCTCTTCATCCATGACCAAAACCCTTGGTGGAATCCCAGGGCTGTGAAAACAGAGTATGATTATGTGAACCTCTTTCCCTCGCTCCCCTCCCTAACTCCTTTTCCCCTGAGATCTCTCACTCTCTATCTAAACTCAGCCCCTGCCAGAGCATTGAAATGAGTGAGCTGCAAGCATAGGCATTCTGTGTCTAGGGACACACGCATGTGCTTAACCGCTTCCTGAGGAGGCATTACCAGACCGGTGATGGCAGGCCCAAGGACGTGTAATCTTTGAAAGATTTCCCATGTTTATTGCCAAGCAAACACGTGGAAAGGTTTGGCAGTTAACATTCCATGAACTTGGATTGAGATGACTGCCTGAATTTCTGAGTCAGGGAGGAGCACTGCCCTCCTGAGATTGGGGCCCAAAGTGAGTGAACTAACTCTGGTGTAGAAGGGAGGGGGAGTTGACGAGCGCTCTACTCAGTATGAGGGGGGCAGATTGAAGGGAAAGCACAGGACTTGAGGTCAGCAGGCCTGGATTTCTGTTCTAGTCTCCCCAAGTGTATGTGAAGGCATGGTCAGGGCCTTGGCTCTGGAGACACCAGCTATTCTTATGCAGCAAATGAGTCCCAGGCCAGCATCCTATTAGCCTTGATCCTAGTCCTCGCCAACATGCAGCGTAAGAGACAGGGAGGGCCTTTGCCTCCTGTGTCATTTAAACCTGGTCCTGAAGGTAGAGAGACATATTTTATTGAGCAGTGTTTTTTACTTCTCTTTGCAGAGGGCAAAAATCTCTGTTATAGTAGCAATCATAAGGATACTCACTAGGCTTGAGAAAAAAAAAAAATGAAGACATCAGCGAGACCCTTACCACAGAGATAAAAGAGTTAAAGAAGGATCAATCAGAGATGAAGAATACAATAAATGAGAGATTGGAAACAGGCCTGATGTAATGAACAGCAGGATGAAAAAAGCAGTGGAATGAATTAGTGACCTAGAAGACAAAATAATGGAAAATAATGAAGCTGAACAAAAGGGAGAAAGAATTATGCAACATGAGAATAGACTTAGGGAACTCAGTGATTCCATCAAACATAATACCATTCGTAATATAGAGTCCCAGAAGAAGGGAGAGAAAAGGGGGCAGAAAATCTATTTCAGGAAATAAGGGCAGAAAACTTTACTAATCTGGGGAAGGAAACAGACATCCAGATCCAAGAGCCACAGAGAACTCCCATCAAAATCAGCAAAAGCAGGCCAACACCAATTAATTAATTTTGCAAAGTGTAATTATAAAGAAAAAGTCTTAAAAGCAGCAAGACCAAAGAAGACCTTAACTTACAAGGGAAAAACCCATAAGGCTAGCTGCAGATTTCTCAATAGAAACTTGGCAAGTCAGAAGGGATTGACATGATATATTCAAAGTGCTGAATGGGAAAAGTCTGCAGCCAAGAATACTCTATCCAGCAAGGCTATCATTTAGAATAGAAGGACAGATAAAGAGTTTCCTAGACAAACAAAAATTAAAGGAGTTAATTAAAGGCTGACCACTAAGCCAGCCCTGCAAGAAATATTAAAGGGGACTCTTTGAGTGGAAAGGAGAGACCAAAAGTCACAAAGACAAGAAAGGGTCAGAGAAAATCTCTAGAAACAATGACAAAGCAGGTAACAAAATGGCAATAAATACCTATCTATCAATAATTACTTTGAGTGTAAACAGACTAAATGGTCCAATCAAAACATATAGGGTGTCAGAATGGATTAAAAAAAAGCATCCATCTGTATGCTGCCTGCAAGAGACTCATTTTAGACCTAAAGACACCTGCAGATTGAAAGTGAGGGCATGGAGTAACATTTATCACACAAACGGATGTCAAAAGAAAGCCAGAGTATCAGTACTTACATTGGACAAACTAGACTTTTTTGTTCTTGTTTTTATCCTGCTTTGGTATCACGATAAAATGGGCCTCATAGAATGATTTTGAATGTGTTCCCTCTATTACATTATTTGTAAGATTTTGGCAAAGATTGTCATTAATTATATT
This sequence comes from Panthera pardus, assembly GCF_024362965.1. Lineage (NCBI taxonomy): Eukaryota > Metazoa > Chordata > Mammalia > Carnivora > Felidae > Panthera > Panthera pardus. The sequence goes on from NW_026526792.1 coordinate 33,635, forward strand.
TTTTTAAATGTTTGGTAGAATTCACCAGTGAAGCCATGTAGTCTTGGGCTTTTCTGTTCTGGGAGATTTTTGACTCCTAATTCGATTTTCATTATTGTTATTGGTCTAAGAAGATTTCCTATTTCTTGGATTCAAGATTCATGATTCCATCTTGGTAACTTGTGCATTCTTAGGAGTTATCTGTTCTTTTTTTCTACGTTATCTGATTTGTTAGTGTGTAATTGTTTATACTGATCTCCTATCACACTATGTATTTATGAAGTATCTGTTGTATTGTTTTCTCTTCCATTTCTCACTTTTGTTTCTGAGTCTTCTCTCCTTTTATTCTTAGGACATGAAGTTAATATTTGTTATGTCTCTTTTTACATGATTTAATCAGGGGCCTCTTCTGTGTGTACTTGAGGAAAATGTGTATTCTATTTTGCTTGGATGGAATGTGCCATATATATATATATATATTAGAACCATGTATTCTGGGGGCACCTGGGTGGCTCAGCTGGTTTAGTGTCCAACTCTTGATTTCAACTCAGGTCATGATCTCATGGTCGTGAGATCAAGCCTTGCATTGGAATCCACACTGGGTGTGGTGCCTACTTAAGAGTCTCTCATTCTTCCTCTGCCCCTCCGCTGCATGTTCCTTCTCACTCTCTCTCTCCCTCTTTCTGAAAAAATAAATTGAAAAAAGAACCATGTATTCTGAAGTATCCTCCAAGTATGCTCCAAGTTAAAAAAAAAAATTCTTGTTGATTTTGCATCTGGATAATGAAATTTGTCAAAAAAAAATTTAAAGATTAATAAAAAAATAAATAATCGCTGAACATTCCATGTTCTAACAAGGGACGGAGAGACTGATGGCAGAAAGCTGTTAAGTATTTGCAAGAGCCCTGCTTTACACCCTTCTTTGCAATTGTTTCATGTGTATCAGAATGGCCTATAAAGCTCACTATTGCTGGCAGGACCTTATGGGCACTTACCTTGATCTTTCACAGCACAAGATCACTGCGTGAGGAGCATGTTAGATATTGAGTAGACACCTACTTGTTGGTAAGTGGACCACAGAATAGGGAGATGAGTCACTGAGTGGAGATAATGGAGTCAGACACCAGAAATAGGAGTAACACACCAAATTCCCTCCAAAACTGGGGCTCATTCTGCACCCTATCACTTAATGCTTCTAGTGCTTTCTTTGAATACTTGTATTATTTCATTTTTAAACTTACAAGTATTTGAAGCATTTGAAATTCTTCCTGATTTAAGACAGAGAAATGGGTCCATTTTTACCTATTTACCTGAGTGAATGGATATCTTGTTATCACCACGCCACTTCATTTTTCTTAATTGTTTTTAAATTTGAATTCCAGTATAGCTAACATATAGTGTTCCATTTGTTTCACGTGTGTAATATAACGACTCAATAATTCTATATATTACTCAGTACTCATCATGATAAGTATAGTCTTTAATCTCTATCACCTTTTTCAACCATTACCCCACACACAACTTCCCTCTGGTAACCATCGGGTTGTTATCTAGAGTTAAGTGTCTCTCTCTCCTCTCTCTCTGTCTCTCTCTATCTCTCTCTTTCCCTCCTTCCCTCCCTCGATTTTCTTTGTTCACTTGTTTTGTTTCTTATTTTTTTCTTTTTTTTAATATAATTTATTGACAAACTGCTTTCCATACAATACCCAGTGCTCATCCCAACAAGTGCCCTCCCCAATGCCCTTCACACACTTTCCCATCTCCCTCACCCCTCATCAACGCTTACTTTGTTCTCAGTGTCCAAGAGACTCTCATGGTTTGCCTCCCTCCATCACTGTAACATTTTTCCCCTTCCCCTCCACCATGGCCTTCTGTTAAGTTTCTCAAGATACACACATGAGTGAAAACATATGGTATCTGTCTTTCTCTGACTGACTTATTTCACTTAACATAATACCTTCTGGTGCCATCCAAGTTGCTGCAAATGGCCAGATTTCATTCTTTCTCATTGCCAAGTAGTACTCCATTGTATATATAAGCCACATCTTCTTTATCCATTCGTCAGTTGATGGACATTTAGGCTCTTTCCATAATTCGGCTATTGTTGAAAGTGCTGTTATAAACATGGGGGTACATGTGCCCCTATGCGTGAGCACTCCTGTATCCCTTGGGTAAATTCCTAGCAGTGCTATTGCTGGGTCATAAGGTAGTTCTATTTTTAATTTTTTTGAGGAACCTCCACACTGTTTTCCAGAGCAGCTGCACCAGTTTGCATTCCCACCAACAGTACAAGAGTGTTCCCATTTCTCCACATCCTGGCCAGTATCTATAGTCTCCTGATTTGTTCATTTTAGCCACTCTAACTGGCATGAGGTGGTATCTCAGTGCAGTTTGATTTGTGTTCCCTCATGAGGAGTGACGTTGAGCATCGTTTCGTGTGTTTGCTGGCCATCTGGAAGTCTTCTTTGGAAAAATGTCTATTCATGTCTCCTGCCCAATTCCTCACTGGATTATTTGTTTTTTGGGTGTCGAGTTTGGTGAGTTCTCTGTAGGTTTTGGATACTAGCCCTTCATCCGATATGCCATTTCCAAATATCTTTTCCCACTCCGTCGGTTGCCTTTTAGTTTTCTTGATTGTTTCCTTTGCAGTGCAGAAGCTTTTTATCTTCATGAGGTCCCAAAAGTTCATTTTTGCTTTGAATTCCCTTGCCTTTGGAGATGTGTGAAGTAAGAAATTGCTGCAGCTGAGGTCAGAGAGGTTTTTTTCCTGCTTTCTCCTCTAGGGTTTTGATGGTTTCCTATCTCACATTCAGGTGCTTTATCCATTTTGAGTTTCTTTTTGTGAATGGTGTAAGGAAGTGGTCTAGTTTCATTCTTCTGCATGTTGCTGTCCAGTTCTCCCAGCACCATTTGTTAAAGAGACTGTCTTTTCTTCCATTGGATACTCTTTCCTGCTTTGGCAAAGATTAGTTGGCTACACATCTGTGGGTCCAATTCTGGGTTCTCCATTCTATTCCATCGGTCTGTGTGTCTGTTTTTGTGCCAATACCATACTGTCTTGATCATCACAGCTTTGTAGTAGAGGCTAAAGTCTGGGATTGTGAGGCCTCCCGCTTTGGTTTCTTCTTCAATATTGCTTTGGCTATTTGGGGTCTTTTGTGGTTCCATACAAATTTAGGGTTGCTTGTTCTAGCTTTGAGAAGAATGCTGGTGCAATTTTTATTGGGATTGCATTGAATGTGTAGATTGCTTTGGGTAGTATTGACCTTTTGACAATATTTATTCTTCCAAACCATGAACGTGGAATGTTTTTCCATTTCTTTGTGTCTTCTTCAATGTCCTTCCTAAGCTTTCTAGAGTTTTCGGCATACAGATCTTTTACATGCTTAGTTACGTTTATTCCTAGGTATTTTATGGTTCTCTGTGCAATTGTGAATGGGATCAGTTTCTTTATTTCTCTTTCTGTTGCTTCATTATTGGTGTATAAAAATGCAACCGATTTCTGTACATTGATTTTCTACCATGTGATTTTGCTGAATTCATGTATTAGTTCTAGCAGAGTTTTGGTAAAGTCTGTCCGGTTTCCCAGGTAGAGTATCATGTCATCTGTGAAAAGTGAAAGTTTGACTTCATCTTTGCTCATTTTGATGCCCTTGATTTCATTTTGTTGTCTGATTGCTGATGCTAGGGCTTCCAACACTATGTTAAACAACAGTGGTGAGAGTGGACTTCCCTGTCATGTTCCTGATCTCAGGGGAAAAGCTCTCAGTTTTTCCCCACTGAGGATGATATCAGCTGTGGGCTTTTAATAAATGACTTTTATGATGTTAAGTATGTTCCTACTATCCTGACTTTCTCGAGCGTTTTTACCAAGAAACGATGTTATGTTTTTCCAAATGCTTTTTCTGCATCTGTTGACAGGATCATATGCTTCTTATCTTTTTTTTTTTTTTAATGTGATGTACTACATTGATTGATTTGTGAATATTGAACCAGCTCTGCAGTCCAGGAATGAATGTCACTTGATCATGGTGAATAATTCTATTTATATGCTGTTGATTTTGATTTGCTAGTATCTTCTTGAGAATATTTGCATCCCTATTCATTGTGGATAATGGCCTGTAGTTCTCCTTTATTGTGGGGTCTCTGTCTGCTTTGGGAATAAAGGTAATGCTGATTTCATAGAATGAGTCCAAAAGTCCTCCTTCCGTTTCTGTTTTTTGGAACAGCTTGAGAAGGATAGGTATTAACTCTGTTTTAAATGTCTGATAGAATTCCCCTGGGAAGCCATCTGGCACAGTACTGTTATTGTGTGTTTTTTTTTTATTTTTGATAACTTATTAAGTTTCTTCACTACTTATGTGTCTGTTAAAATTTTCTATTTTTTACCCTTTGAGTTTTGGTAGTGTGTGGATGTGTAGGAATTTTTCCATTTCTTCCTTGTCCAGTTTGTTGGTGTATAATTTTTCATACTAGTTGCTGATAATTGCTTGTATTTCTGAGGGATTGGTTGTAAGAATTCCATTTTCATTCATGATTTTATCTGTCTGAGTCTTCTCTCTTTTCTTTTTGAGAAGCCTGGCTAGAGGTTTATCAATTTTGTTTATTTTTTCACCAAAACAGCTCTTGGTTTCATTGATCTGTTCTACTGTGTGGTTTTTAAATTCTGTATTGTTGATTACTACTCTGATCTTTATTATTTCTCTTCATCTGCTGGGTTTGGGGTGTGTTTTCTGTTCTGCTTCTAGTTCCTTTAGGTGTGCTGTTAGACTTTGTATTTGCAATTTTTCTTGTTTCTTGAGATAGGACTGGATTGCGATGTATTTTCCTCTTAGGAGTGACTTTGCTGCACCCCAAAGGTTTGGGATTGTTGCATTTTCATTTTAATTTATTTTCATATATTTTTTTGAATTTCTTCTCTAATTTCCTGGTTTACTGATTCATTCTTTAGTAGGACGTTCCTTAACATCCATGCTTTTGGAGTTTTTCCAGACTTTTTCCTGTGCTTGATTTCAAGTTTCATAGCATTGTGATCTGAAAGTGTGCATGGGATGATCTCAATTCTTTTATATTTATTGAGGGCTGTTTTGTTACCCAGTATGTGATCTATCTTGGAGAATGTTCCATGTTCACTCAAGAAGAAAGCGTGTTCTGTTGCTTTGGGAAGCAGAGTTCTAAATATATCTGTCAAGTCCATCTGGTCCAATGTATTCTTCAGGGCCATTGTTTCTTTACTGATTCTCCATCTAGATGATCTGTCCATTGCTGCAAGTGGAGTATTAAAGTCCCATGCAATTACCATATTCTTATCAATAAGGGCGCTTATGTCTGTGATTAAGTGTTTTATATATTTGGGGGCTACCGTATTCGGTGCATAGACATTTATAATTGTTAACTCTTCCTGATGGATAGACCATGTAATTATTATATAATGCCCCCCTTCATCTCTTGTGATAGTCTTTAATTTAAAGTCTAGTTTGTCCGATATAAGTATGGCTACTCCAGCTTTCTTTTGACTTCCAGGAGCATGATCGATGGTTCTCCATCCCCTCACTTTCAATCTGAAGGTGACCTGGGGTCTAAAATGAGTCTCTTGTGGACAGCAAATAGATAGATCTTGTTTTTTATCCATTCTGATACCCTATGTCTTTTGATGGGGCCAGTTAGTCCGTTTACATTCAGTGTTATTATTGAAATATACGAGTTTAGACTTGTTGTGTTATCTGTAGGTTTCATGCTTGTAGTGATGTCTCTGGTACATTTTGGTCCTTGCAACTTTTCACTCACAGAGTCCTCCTTAGGATCTCTTGTTGGGCTGGTTTACTGGTGATGAATTCCTTCCGTTTTTGTGTGTTCGAGAACAGCTTTATCTCTCCTTCTAGTCTCAATGGCAAGCTTGCTGGATAAAGGATCCTTGGGGGCATATTTCTCCTGTTCATCACATTGAAGATTTCCTGCCATTCTTTTCTGGCCTGCCAAGTTTCAGTAGATAGGTCTGCTACTACCCTCATTTGTCTACCCTTGTAGGCTAAGTCCCATTTATCCCTAGCTTCTTTCAGAGTTTTCTCTTTATCCTTGTATTTTGCCAGTTTCACTATGATATGTTGTGCAGAGGATCGATTCAAGTTATGCCTGAAGGGAGTTCTCTGTGCCTCTTGGATTTCAATGACTGTTTCCTTCCCCAGATTGGGGAAGTTCTCAGCTATGATTTGTTCAAGTACACCTTCAGCCCCTTTCTCTCTCTCTCTTCTTCTTCTTCTTCTGGAATTCCTATGATACGGATATTGTTCCGTTTGATTGAATCACTTAATTCTCTAATTCTCCCCTTGTAATCCTGGATTTTTTTTAACCTCTATTTTTCTCAGCTTCCTGTTTTTACATAATTTTATCTTCTAATCTACCTATTCTCCCCGCTGCCTCTTCAATCTGCACTGTGGCCGCCTCCATTTTATTTTGCACCTCATTTATAGCATTTTTTAATTCATCATGACTATTTCTTAGTCCCTTGATCTCTGTAGCAATAGATTCTCTGCTGTCCTGTATGCTTTTTTCAAGCCCAGCAATTAACTTTATGACTATTATTCTAAATTCTTGTTCAGTTATGTTGCTTAAATCTGTTTTGATCAATTCTTTAGCAGTCGCTACTCCCTGGAATTTCTTTTCAGGTGAATTCTTTCGTTTCATCATTTTAGCTAGTTTTCTGTCCCTTGTGAGTTTTAAAATTTGTTGTGTGCTCTGCACCTGTGAGCACTGCTATATTAAAGGGTGGTCATACACTGTCCAGGGCCTGGCCCCTCAGGAGGTATTTTTTTGGAAAGTGTTACTTGCTCTCTGTTGTGACTTTGGTTAGTTTAGTTCCCTACTCATAGTCATGTCTTGGACCCTCCACCAGGTGTGCTTTGATTTTTTCCTTGACATACCCCTGTAAAGGAAAACAAACAGACAGTCAAACAGGAGACAAGAACATGCAAACACACAAACATATAAAACAAAAAAACAAAAACAAAAAACCAAAACAATCCGACAGCAAAAGCCCAGAAACACCAGCTAAAAGTAAAGAACAGGGTGGAGGCGGTGCTGATGGAAGAGCACATACAAAGAGAAAGGACAGGGGCGGGGAAAAAGAAAAAAATAAACATTAACCAGGCAGAGAGACTAAAAGACTTAATCCAGAGAAAGAGCAAGGAAAATAAGGAAGGAGGCGGGGAAAAGAAATGAGAATAAAATTACCCAGACAAAGAAACTATATGGCTTGATTATTCCAGAGAGAGAGAAAGGAATGTAAAGAACGAGGTGTAGAACATGTATCAAGAGAATGGATTAAATATGTCTGTGTAAACCAACCAATAACCAGAGGAATCAGCCTAGAGGAGGGAAGAGATAAGAGGGAGAAATGGAGGGGGGGGAATATATCTATATAGCAAGAAGTGTCCCAGAATTAATCCAGGCAATGCAGCAGCACTGATCAGGAGGAGGAGTCTGTCTGGTCCTACAGTGTCTACCCAGCTCCAGTAGATACACAGTTACCCAGCGTGGAAGGACCTGGTTTGGCGTAGGCTGGTCCCGCCTCCACTGTGGGCCCTGCAGACCGATCCCTGAGGTCCCACCTTGGTGGTGGTGGGGAGAAAAATGGCAAATCCCCAGTCTCTTCTCCATGACCCAGTGTCCCGAATCACTCCTTTGGAGCCATCCTCCCTGTGCTGCAGGCGCAGACAAGGCTGTCTGTCTTGCTCCTCCAACTCCTTTGCCCTGGAGGCTTGGCTGGGAGTTAAACTCAGCCTCCGTGTGCCCCAGTACTGGGGAAGCGCCTCCCCATATGAGGTCCCGGCTGCTTTTGTCCTGTGCCACAGCCCTTCAGGGGAGGGGACCGGTTTCTCCTACTGTGGACAGCGCCCCTGATCTCCCAGTGAACCCGGGGGTGGCTCCCCTCCTCCCCAGGTGTGCTAACAGGGCAGCGGACCCCAGCCCAAAGATGGGATCTGCAGTTAGAGATCCTCTAACCTGCAGTTAGAGATGGGATCCCTCTCCGTCCTGGTCCGAGGTTCTTCCTCTTGTCCAGATACAGTCCTACACTTCCCCAGCTGCTCTTTGTCTCTCAGCAGAAGGGGATCCCTCCCCTCCGTGCCTACACAGCCCATTTTATCTCCCCCAGTTTGCAATCACCCACCTATGGTCTCTCAAGCTGTCCCAGTTTCTCCCTTGTAGACTCAGTTTCTTTTCCTCCCAGACTCTTGTGGTTCAGAGTCCTTTCGCTTCAGTCCTTCTTTGTTTGGGAGACATGGGAAATACAGATCCCCTACTTCTCTGCCATGTTGTGAGCCTCATTTGTTTCTTAAATGCCACATATGAGCGAAGTGATATAATATTTGTCTTTCTCTGACTGACTTATTTCACTTAACATTATGCTCTCTAGCTCCATTCATGTTGTTTCAAATGGCAAGGTTTCATCCTTTTTATGGCTGAATAATATTCCTGTGTGCGTGCGTGTGTGCGTGCGTGTGTGTGTGTGTGTGTGTGTGTGTGTGTATCACTTCTTCTTTATCTATTCATCTTCCGGTGGGCACTTGGACTGCTTCCATAATTTGACTATTGTAAATAATGCTGCAATAAGCATAGGGGTGCATGTATCCTTTTGAATTAGTGTTCTTGTATTTTTGCATAAATACCCAGTAGTGCGATTACTGGATTGTAGGGTAGTTCCATTTTTAACTTTCTGAGGAAACTCCATACTGTTTTTTACAGTGGCTGCACCCGTTTGCATTCCCACCAACAGTGCAAGAAGTTTCCTTTTTCTCCACATTGTCGGCAACACTTGTCATTTCTTGTGGTTTGGATTGTACCCATTCTCATAGGGGTGAGGCGATACCTCATTGTGGTTTTGATTTGTATTTCCCTGATGATAAGTGATGTTGGGCACCTTTTCTTTTTTTAATTTTTTAATGTTTATTTATTTTTGAGAGACAGAGAGAGGAAGAGACAGAGAGTGAGCAGGGGAAGTGCAGAGAGAGAAGGAGACACAGAATCCGAAGCAGGCTCCAGGCTCTGTCCGTTGGACATCTGTATGTCTTCTGTGGGTAAATGTCTGTTCGTGTCCTCTCCCCATTTTTAAATTGGATTATTTGACTATTGAATGTCACAACAGCACTTCTAAATCATCAGTCACATCTCCAATGATTTGAAATGCTGCTTTAATCACATCCTAATCTTGAAAATATAATTAGGTTGTATTAGTATCATATTTTCTGTTTCATTAGTCATGCTGTCAATTCAAGAGTCAACATCATCTTCTTATATTGTACACTATGTATTGTGTGCTTTAGTATCTGATAGGACCAACTGTCACATCCTCCCATTACACTTATTTTCCAGATTTATTTGACAATTGCTGTTTATTCTATCAAACAATCTGACAATCAACTTATCTAAGCCTATCAAAACAGCTAATGGCATTTTAATGGGATTGCATTAAGTTAGTAAATTAACTTAGGGTCATTGGGACCATTATGATATTGAGTTCTTACCTAAGAATATTATATGTCTTTCTACTGCCTCAAGTTTAATTTTGTGGGGTTTTTCTTTATTCATTGCCCATTGCTAGCTGAGTTTATGACCAATCGTTTCCTTCTCGCCCATTATACCGTATAATGCTTTTGTTTGTTTGTTTGTTTGTTTGTACATACGAAGGTTATTGAGTTTTGATGTTGACAGCATAACCTGCTACTTTCCTAGACTCTCTTTTTGTTTGTTGTACTTTTCCTAGCATTGGGGGGGGGGGTTCCAACATGTAATCATATTATCAACAAATACAGAGAATTTTACCTCGTCCTTTGCTTCTAATTGCTTGCCCTTGTCAGTTGTATTCATAACACCTCTCACACGGTGTCGAATATTGGAGGAGAAAAGTAGGCATCGTGTCTTGCTTTTGGCTTCATAAGGAAAGCCTCTAGTGATTCTCCATTAAGCAGGATGCTGGGGCTTTGTGTGTATGTGTGTATGTGTATGTATGTATATATGTATATACACAAATATATATACATATTATCCTCTGCTTTCTATCTTCTTGAGTTCTATAACGTGGATGGATCAATGGATGAATGTGAATGGGTATTGATGCTGTCAAATGCCTTTTCTGCATCTGTGGAGGTGGTCATGTAATTTTTCTCTTCAGCTCTATTAATACAACAGTCATATTATTAGATTTCATGACATTACACCTTTGCAGTCTTAGGATAAACTGCACCGTGTCATGAACTGGTGTGTGTGTGTGTGTGTGTGTGTGTGTGTGTGTGTGTGTGCGTGCTTGTGCCATAGGATTGTGTTTGCTGATATTTAAGAAACTCCCTTTGTCATATTCTTCTGTGCAATTAGACTGTAATTTTCATTTTTGGTGAAAATTTGCGAGATTTTGGAATCAATTATGTACTTGTTTCATCATCTTATCATTAAAAGTTTGGTAGAATTTGCCTGAGGAAAGTACCACTCCAGCCACTTTTCTTTCTTTCTTTTTGTTTAATATAATTTATTGTCAAATTGGCTTACATAGAGTGTGTAAAGTGTGCTCTTGGTTTTGGGGGTAGATTCCCGTGGTTCATCGCTTACATACAATACCCAGTGTTCATCCCATCAAGTGCCCTCCTCAATGCCCATCACCCATTTTCCCCTCTTCCCCCAACAGACACATGAAAAGATGCTCAACATCACTCATCATCAGGGAAATACAAATCAAAACCACACTGAGCTACCACCTCACACCAGTCAGAGTGGCTAAAATGAACAACTCAGGAAACTACAGATGCTGGCAAGGATGTGGAGAAACGGGAACCCTCCTGCCCTGTTGGTGGGAATCCAGTCGCTTTTCTACGGGAGAAGTCTTGAGCCCGTTCCTCTATTTCTTCCAAGTAATGGGTTTGTTTAGACCTTCTGTCTCAACTGGGGTCAACTGGGTTAAGTTGTAATTTTCTAGAAATACGTCCATTTCATCTATGTGTTCAAGTGTAGTTGAATAGAGTTGTGCAAGTTCCTCACTTGAGAGTCTTGAGATCTTCCTTTGTTTTGATGACAATTTCCCACTTGTTACTTGAAATGTTCTGTGTCTGTCCTTTCCTGCCTGTTTTCTTGATTACTATACCATTGATTTGTGCATCTTGTTGATCCCTCCTGAACAAGCCTGCCAATATCTTTATGCATAAGTTCTATTGTAGTTTTGTTTTCTAACCCTTTTATTTCTAATTTTACTTTTAATGATTCTCTCTGTCTACATTCTTTTAGTTTCCATTGTGGTCCCTTATCTGGCTTTTTGGCTGAATGTTTTATTTATTTATGCTTATTTTTATTGACACAGGTATTTTTACCATAAAATTTACTCTGACAATTGTTCTAGCTTCCAATTCTGATATATTGCATTTTCATTATCATTACTCCCATCAAATTCTGTAGTTTTAACCTGAATTTTCCACTTATTTCTAAGATTTGTTTAACAGCCTCAGAAAGAGTCAGTTTTCACGAATGTTCCATGTTCGTCTGAAGAGTAGATGTATTACCTAATGTAAAGCTTCAGAATTCAGATGTCTATCTATAAGGTGTGTCTTTTGCATTCTGATGTTTAGATCTTCTGTATGATTATTACATTTTTGGGGGGCAAATTGGTCATTCTTGGAATGAGGGACTTGTGTTAAAATCATTGATCATCAGTGTCTTTCTTCCTATTTCTCCTTATACTTCCTACAACTTTTGCTCTATGAATAGTTTTGCTGTGTGACTGGGTACATAATTATTCATAACTCACATCTTCCTTGTAAATTTTATCCTTTAGCTTTATCAATGGTGCTCTTTTTTCTCATCTAAATCATTTTGATGTCAATTCTATCTTCTTGAATATCAGGATTGTAAACCCTGCTTTCTTTTTTTATTTGCAATTGCCTTAACTGTGTGAATGACATTGTTTTAGGTGTATCTCTTGAAAGAGAATGGTTTTGGATGTTGCTTCAATGGCAACCTTGAAATATTTCTACCATTTACACTTTTTGATGGGATCACTATGTTTGGTCATTTGGCTCTGATCTGTTATAATGTTTATACACACATATAAACTATATATGTAACCTCAGTAGGTCTTTCACTAGGTTGTCCACTTCACTCTCTCCTTTTTGTTGGTGTTCAGAATGGTTATTATTTGTTTTCCAGTAGTTACTTCCATTACTCCTTAATAGCCTACTTAATATTCTTGATATGGAATGGACACTTATTTGTAAATAAATAGGTGGGCAAAGGATATCAATACATAATTCACATAAAAACAATACACATACAAACTGTCAGTTATATGATTGAATTAGTTCTGGAGATCTAGTGTACAGCATGGTGACCATAGTTAATAGTATTATATCGCATACTTGAAATTTGTTAAGAGGCTAGATCTCAAGAGTTCTCATTAAAGAAAAGTAACCATGTGACGTAATGGATGTGTTAATTAGCTTGATTGTGGCAATCATTTTGCAATGTATACGTATATCGAATCATCAAATTGTACACTTCAAAATATATACAATTTTAATTTCTCAATTATACTTCAATACGGCTGAGGAAAAAACCAACTGCATACCCACTGCCCTTTTAACATATGCTTAATTAAAATAATTAGAGAAATACAAATTAGTACCTTGGGCTATCATGCTAAGTGCAACAGGCACGTTGCTGAAAAAAATATATAATGCTATCTCAATTTTGCAAAAGGATATATGTATGTGAATATGTTTTGTGTATTTCAACACACGTGCATACACACACATCTCTAAGTAGGTGAATGTGTACACACACACACACACACACACACACATCTCTAAGTAGGTAGATGTATGGGATCGTGAGTACTGAGTTCCTGAGTTCCTTTCATAAGCCTGACTGACCTCAGTTGTCTGTAAAATGGTCATAGTAATACTTACCTCACAAAGCTGTTATGAGTAGAGAAGAGAAAACCTATAGAAAATGTGTGACCCATAATGCTTCAACAAATTAAAGTTTGTTCTCCCCAGTGTTCTTCCTCTCACAAAAGGGCTCACTTAAGCATGGATATCTCATAGAGGTACTTGGATCAGAGGCAGCAAGAAATAAAATGTATACACACTTATATGATAAATGAGCTTTGCTGTCATTTCTTTGTAGGAGGAGATACCTACACATGGTGTGGGAGAGGAAGCAAATCATCCCCTAACTACTTTTTATTTGATGTGTGTTATCCTACTTGCCACAAATATGCCACTCATAGATCATTCCTGCTAATGTTTTCACCTGCATTGTATTCTTCCAAAAGTTTTCTTATTCAGGTATTTAGATATTTCTGCATGCATGTATTTATATGTTTATATTCAAAAGATGAGGTCTCAGGTTTCATGTAGTCTTATAAACTTATATCACTCTAGTGGATTTATTTGTGCCCCCCAAAAGGTATGTCCAAATCCTAACCCCCATATCTGTCAACATGACCTCATTTCAAAATAGAGTCTTTGCAAATGTAATTAAGTTAAATATCTCGAGATGAGATTACCCTGAATTTAAGGTGGTTCCTAGATTCAATGACTGCTGTCCTCCTAAGAGAAACAAAAGAGAGATTGCACACACACAGGGAAGAAGATCAGTGGCACTGCCACAAACCAAGGAAAGCCAGGAGCTACCAGAAGTTGGAAGAGGTAAGGAAGGATTCTCTTCTTGAGGCTTCAGGGAGAGTGCGGCCTTGCCAACACCTTATTTTAGACTTCTGGTCTCCATAACTGTGAGACACTAAATTCCCCTTGTTTTAGGTCACAAATTTTGTCATATTTTTTTTAATTGAAGCCCTAGGAAACTAATACACCTATTAGCAACATACTTCAGTGTCATCGGTTGTGAATTCATGTCAGTCTATATCCTTTTTTTTTTAATTCCTGTGGGAATGGTAATATAAATTATGATATATAAAAATAGATATGGCTGAAAATTTCTTATGTGCTAATATTTTATGAATTGTCTCATTTAATGGTCACAGCACTCCTATGAGGTAGATACTGCTGCAAATTCCTATTTTGTAGGCAAAAAGTTGAGGGACACAAAGAACAATGACTTGGCCAGGACCGCACATTTAAGGAGCAGGACAGCTTGGGTTTGTACCCAGTACTTCATGCTCCAGAGCATGCCCCATGCCTAGGAAACTGTCAAAGATTTGCTGCTCATTAACAGAAGCAGTGTGCACAAATATTATTATTTTAGGAGGTTATTTAAATGAATATTCAGTATGTGTCAATATATGAAAAAAGTTGGACCTGGTGACAAAAGATGGCTTGTGATCTTGGTGAAAGCACATTCATTGCAATTATGGGGAAGGAAGACACAGTGCAGTGAGGTAAGGAGTCAATGGGAAGTGAAGAATGATAACAGGAAATGCAGGAAATGACTTCTGTAACTTTGTCTTTGAAGGAATCAAGGAGAGAGGAAGAGACAGAGAGAGGGAGAGAGAGAGAGAGAGAAAGGGAGAAAGAGAGAGGAAAGGTGAGAGAGAGAGAAAGAAAAGAAGAGAGAGAGAGAGAGGGAGAGAGAGAGAGAGAGAGAGAGAGAGAGAGGGAGAGAAAGGGAGAGAGACGGAGAGAGTGAGAGCGCACCACCTCTGGCTTAAAGGAGATGAGGGGTCCAAGGAGAGACTATTTTTCTTGTTTTTAATCTTTAATGCCTTGAAAGAGCTAATTTAAAAGTTCGTGTGAAGGAGCCATCTCATCTCAGATTTAACACTTGATTTTGCCCACATATTTATTTCTCTTCTTAGTCTCTTGTTTTAATTATAGAGTTAATGAAATGACTCTAATGGAACAGTATGAGTTTTAAGTTGAATACCACATATATTTAATTATCAGTGAATGAAATAAATGGATAATTGTGTATCAAAGAAATGTTAGCAATTTGTAAGTTTTTGCCTCTCAGGGAGGCATCAGACAGCTGAAATCCTGGTGGATGTGGTGAGATAACATATGATCTGAAGACCCCTGTACTGATGACTGCACAAAAGGTCCAAATTTTTCCTATAAATGTATTAGCATTCAGAGCAGTCCAGGAGCAGCAGTTAAGCTAGTACCACACTGTTTCCCTGGTGTCATTTCTCACTGAGCTCATCAGGTGAGTCAAAAACGAGACTGTCTTCCCAGCGTGGGGAACTGCATTAGGTTCTGCTCAGAGGCAGGATGGTATTAAACAGCCCTTTGGGGCTTCTGAGTCACTGAAGAAAGTAGAGAACCTTCCCTCTACTATATATTGAGTGCCCAATATCAAGGGCACTCAAAGGCAATTTTATTGACTTATTTTTTTAATGTTTATTTTTGACAGAGAGAGAGAAAGAGAGAGAGAGAGAGAGAGAGAGAGAGAGAGAGAACCATGAGCTGGGGAGGGACAGAGAGAGAGGGAGACACAGAATCTGAAGAAGGCTCCAGGCTCTAAGCTGTCAGCACAGAGCCCGACATGAGTCTCAAACACGCTGACCCCAAGACCATGACCTCAGCCCAACGCTAAGACTGGATGCTTAACTGACTGAGCCACCCAGGCACCCCAATTATTTTTTTTTAACTGAGTGTGGGTCACGGTTATGGACTGAATGGTTCTGTCCACCTCCCCATGCCCCCATGCCCCCAGGCCCCCACACCCTCGCCAAATTCATGTGTAAGTTCTATCCCCTAAGATGATGGAATTTGGAGTGGGGCTTTCAGGAGCTCATTAGGATTGAATGAGGTCATAGGGGTATGACCCTTATGATGGGATTAGTGTCTTTAGAAGAGGCAATACTAGAGATCTTGCCCTCTCTCTCTCTCCCTCTCTGCCAACTGAGGGCTCAGCAAGAAGACAGCCATGTATAAGCCAGGAAGAGAGCTCTCCCCACATACCAACTGTGCTGGAATCCTGGTCTTGGACTTCCAGCCTCCATAACTGCAAAAAAAATGCACGTTTGTTGTTTAAGTCACCCAGCCTATGGTATGTTGTTATGAGTGCCCAAGCTGATTAATGTGTTCACCTTTTCCTCATTTGTACGTCTTGCAATATTTTTGAAAATTAGACCTTCTACATAATACATGTTTGCAACTCTGGCTTCTGATATTTTTCAACAATTTTGCTGTTGCTAGATCTATATCGTTTGTTTGTTTAGCCATATGTCTGGAAGAAACCTTTGAAATTTGCTTCCTTTGTCAAATACAGCAGATGATGCCTTGTTTAGTGTGTGTGTGTGTGTGTGTGTGTGTGTGTATGTGTACTTTTGTGCACATGTAGGAACATGTCTTGCTCAGTTTTGTTCTTGCTTCTATTTATAGGTCTGTCTTATTAAGGGCATCCACTGGTTCTGTGTAGTCTAAGGATGAATAAATGACTGAATAGAGTATGTGCTCCAACAACTCCAGCCAGTAAGGCTTCTGTGCTCTGTCATTATATCTGTGTGTGGGTAGGGGAGCACATTCAAAGTTCTGGGTTCTTGTCACATCTCCTCTGTCTGTGAATGCTTGGCGCTCTCAGGGCTGGGGCCCTGGCTAAGGTTTGGGTTAGGTCTCAAGAGGGGACAGGACCTGGACCCCCAGCAGTGCAGTGGTCTCCCCAGAGGGCTGAGTTGAGGGCACAGGTTAGGATGTGGGTCAGGCTCAGTCTTTGGGTTCAGGTTAGGATGCAGGTCAGGCTCAGTCTTTGGGTTCAAGTGCCAGCCTCTGGTGTGGGCCAAGCTTAGCTTTGACCTCAGCACCCCCCTTGTGCAGCTCCATCCCTGCTTTAGAGATGGCATGATGACTTTCCAGGTTCCAGCTCAATAATCTTGCACCGGTTCTGGGCTCCAAATCCATTCTGTTCTCAGACCTAGGAATTGGGCCCCCATAAGGAAAGAGCCTTGGCTAGGGATAGGGTTAGATCCCAGGAAGGTTCAGGGGCTGAACCGACACCAGTCCAGTGACTTCCCTGGAGGGCTGAGTTGAGGGAGCCTGTTAGGGTGTGGGACTGGCATAGGGTTTGGGTGCAATGGACGACCGATTGTGTGTCCGATGCTTAAGTTTGGGCCCCAGATCCTCCTCTGAGGCTCCATTCAGGCCCTGGAAATATCAAGGTCAACTCACCACTAGTCAGGAGTGTTTGGATAGCTGGGCCCTTTCTGATATCTGCTATGCATTCATGTAGCTGCAGCCAGGAATATGCTCACCGCAACCATGACCAGAAGCTCAGGCTAGCAGAGTCATTACAGCTCCCACCTATCCACTTCAGAGATAATCAATGCCACCAACAGCTTCCCAAATTCAGCCAATCCCTTTAAGCACAGCAGAAAACCTCCTGTTCCTCCTGACCTGCCACACTGTAGAATTCCATACCTATCAAGCTGGAGGATGGAATGAGATGGAATGGGAACAGCCCCACCCAAACATCACAGAATCCCACTATTTTATGTAAAGTTCAGCAGTTTTCAAAGCATTCAGATTATTGTGCACCTCTGGTCGCTTTCCAAGGCATGGAAATGGCTGGTTATTAAAATGTTGTCCAGCATCATAGTTGCTTTTTTGGGGACAGGAGCTGCCAGTCCTCTCAGTGACCATAGCCAGAAATCCTCCTCCTTTTTCTGAGCCCGACCTTCTTTCACAATTGTAACATTGCTCTTGTTGGCTCCTCTCTGAGCTCCCAAGATAGAGAAACACTTTGTGATGTCAGCTTTGGGTCTGGGCACTCCACTGTGGCTACTGCTTTCCTCCTCATGCTCTAGTGATGACTCAGCCTACAAAGGTGGCAGTGGAAGCAGCTGTACACTCTGGCCTCTTATTGAGTAAGAGTTGCCTCAAGTCCTCATTAAAACAGCATATGTATTTTGATTTAATAGACACCAACCGTCAGTGGCTTGTAAGGAGATGGGGACTTATGAGGAAAGCTTTACACATTCCCAGGCCCTTGTTTATAATCCCAGTAAGAAAAACCCCTGACCTCCCCTGCTTATAGGTAATGTGTTGGCTGAAGGTCAAAACCTGAAATAAATATTGCAACTGGTGTTCATGACTTCAACTCGTAAGAAAGACTGCACTCTCTACAAGGCCAGCTTCCACACATAAATCTGCATTTATTTTATTTTATTTATTTATTTTATCGGGGGGGGTATTACTTTAGTTAGTAAAAACACAAGCCCTCCTCCCTGAGAAATTTCTTGACTTCATTTTTTAAACGCATATTTTTTTTCAAAAAGTAATTTTAGGCTTACAACAAAATTTGGAGGAAGGTAGAGATTTTCCAAATACTTTCTGCCCTCACACATGCATAATCACCCTCATTATCATCTTTCACCAGAATGATACTTTTTTTTTAACCACTGATGAACCTACATTGGCACACCATAATCACCCAGTACCCATAATTTGACCTCAGGCTCACCATTGGTGTTGTACATTACGTGGATTTAGACTAATATATAATGACACATTTTTATCACTATAATATCACACACAGCATTTTTATTGCTGTAAAAGTCCTCTGTGCTCTGTCTATTCATTTCTCACTCCCTCCACACACACACTGTCAGCCTTTACATTAAGTCCATAGTTTTGCCTTTTCCACACTGTCATGTAATTGTAATCCTACACTTTTCAGATGGCTACTTTCACTTAGTAATATATATTTAAGGTTCTTCCATGATTTTTCATGGCTTGATATCTCATTTCTTTTTAGCACCGAATAAATAAATATGCCATTGTCTGGATGTATCATAGCTTATCTACTCACAAACTGAAGGATATCTTCAGAAACTTGATTGCTTCCAAGTTTTGGCAATTGTGAATAAAAATTCTACAAACATCTGCGTACAGGTTTTTGCGTAGACATAAGTTTTTAACTTCTTTGGATAAATAAACAAGGTGCATGATCGTTAGGTAGTATGGTTAGAGGATGTCTAGTTTTGTAAGAAACCACCAAACTGTCTTACAAAGTGGCTGTACTATTTTGCATTCCCACCAGCAATGAAGAAGAGTTATTTTTGCTCTACATCCTTGCCAACGTTTGGTGTTTTCAGTGTTCCGGATTTTGGCCATTCTAGTAAGTGCATAGTGGTACTTCACTGTTGTCTTAATTTGCATTTTCCTGATGACATATGATGTGACTCATCTTTCATAGGCTCATCTACCATCTACCTATCTTCTTTGATGAGGTGTCTGTTAAGATCTTTGGCCCATTTTTGTAATCAGGCTATTTGTTTCTTATGGTTGAGCTTTAAGAATTCTTTGTATATTTTTGATAGCAGTCCTTTGTCACATGTGTCTTTTGCAAATACTTTCTCCCAGACGGTAGCATGTTTTCTAATTTTCTTGACATTGTTTTTCACAGAGCGGACGTTTTCATTTTAATAAAGTCCAACATATCGGTTATTTATTTCATGAATAGTGACTTCTGAATTTTATCTGAAAAGCCATCACCATACCTAAGGTCATCTAGTTATTCTCCTATGTTATCTTCAAGAAGGCTTACAGTTTTGCATTTTACATTTATGTCTGTGATCCATTTTAAGTTAACTTTTATGAAGAGCATAAGGTCTGTATCTAGATTTTTATTGTTTTGTATGTGGATGTCTGTTTGTTCCTGCACTATTTTTGAAGAGACATTTTTTACCCATTGTATTGCCTTTGCTCCTTTGTCAAAGATTGGTTGACTACATTCATGTAGGTCTACTTCTGTGCCCCTCCATTTGATATAATTTTCTATGACTTTGTCAAAATTACACTGTCTAGATTGCTGTAGATTTATAGTAAGTCTTGAAGTTGGGTATCTTCAGCCCTCTAACTTTGTAGTTATCCTTCAATATTGTGTTGGCTATTCTGGGCTTTTGCCTCTCCATATAAACTTTAGCATTCATTAGTTTTTGTTTTTGTTTTTGTTTTTGTTTTTTTGAAATGGGTTTAGACAAGTTAATTACCAAATACATTGGGCAGAATAAGCATCAAGCATAATCAATACATTCTGGAAAAGAAGTATCATGGGAGGGGATAACAGGTAGTCCTAACAGATACTAAAGCATAGAATATGCACTATAAAAGAGTGTGACACTTCCCATGAATAGACAGAAAGATTAATAAAACAGTACAAAGAATACTTACAACCAACTACATTTGAGAATTTAAAATATAATTAAGACAGTATTTCCAATCAGCAGATATATCACAGATTATTTACAAAATGGTATTGTGATAACTTGATGCCCATAAGCATAAGGCCATTCCACATAGAACAATTCCTGACAGCAGAAGACTAGAAATAAGACTAATGTCCACCAATAGGTAGATAGTTGAATAATCCAACATACATCCATGCTAGAGAGTACTATGTCACTATGAAAACAATAGAGACTCCGTCTCTTTACTGCTATGCAGTGTTCTCTAGGTTATACTGTTAAGTGAAAAAAGAAAGGTGCAGAAATGTGTGTAGAGATGCTGCATTCCAATACGGTATCTACTAGTCATGCATGGCTATTTATATTTAAATTTATTAAATTTAAAAGACACTCAAAATTTAGTTATTCCAGGGTTAGAGGAATAGCAAGGATGAAAGCTTATGATGTATATTTTCTGAAAAATATAATACATATTTACTGGCTCCATGAACTGAGAAGGCAAGAAACAGTGATCAATCCAGTAGTACTGAGCAATTCTAGTACCCAGGGTGATTCCTCTAAAATAATTTCCCACTGAAAGAAAGCCAGGATTCCTTGGAGAAATGGTGGGTTCCAGGTCTGGGGTAGAGTTTTTCACAGGAGAGTCTGGACCAAACTATCATTCCTGAAAACATGTCAAAACCAGTCAGAGGCCAACCTAAAGAGGCTCCCACTGGCCAAACATAAAACAATTTGAGCATCAAATAAAATAATGACTACAATGGATCAAAACACAACACACATACAAATATTTACAAACTCCGCATGACAGTCTAAAAGCAAAGCAAAACAAAACAAAACAAAACAAAACAAAACAAGCTCATTGCTCATCTTTAGAGGCTCCTAGAGAAACAACTCATTATTGTGAAAAGTGGAAATGTTGCCAGAGAATTAAGCAGTCATCCTACCCTTCTTGTGCATACCATATGCAGCGTGATCTAATAGCCAATGAAAGGAAGTTTCTTGTATATATGGATTCCAGCTAATAAATGAAGAGGTAATTATAGAACTAGAATAGCGCCCTTTTGCAACCTTTAATGAAATGCAGTTCTGGCAACTATCTTCAGACTGCAAAAATCATGTGGTAAAAAGGAGATGGAAATGTTATACTAGATGTATCAGGCTGAGAGCACTCAAACCCAGCCATCAACTTTAACGTCAGAGAAGAGACAAGACACAATGAACCTTCTGGTGCAACTCTATAGGAAGTTCAAGTTTGCTGTCAGAGGGCAAAAACCGTAGATTACCTCACTGGGTCTCTGTGTACTGATAATACTCTCATAGTGTCTCTTTTTTGTTTCTTTGGGTTTTTTTTCACACAACACTGTATAAGTTTACAGCGTGCAGCATAGCGACTTAACATACAAATACACTTCAAAATGATCATCACATAAAGTTAACATCCATCAACTCACATAGTTACAAAAATTTTTTTTCCGTGTGATGAAAACCTTTAGGATTTACTGTCTTAGCAACTTTCATATATACCATACAGCATTGTAAACTATAGTCACGATGCTATACATTACATCCCAAGACTTCTTTATTTTATAGCTGGAAGTTTGTATTTTTTTGACCATTTTCACCCAACTCCTCCTTCCCCTCCCCCCGTACCACCACTGCTTTTGCTAACCACTAATCTGTTCTTCGTACTTAGGAGTTCAAGTGTTTATTTGTTTGTTTGTTTGTTTGTTTGTTTTAGATGCCACATGTAAGTAAAATCATATGGTATTTGTCTTATTTGACTTATTTCATTTAGCATATCATAGTGTCTGTTTTTTTAAACCACACAAAATCCTTGACAACAGGGAAATGTTTTGCTTCACAACACTGAGCAGAGTTCTGCCAATTGCCTGGGTCCAAATCTAGTGCCTCTAGTATGCTCTTGCAGTCAGTGGTGTGAAGAGCCAAGGTGTTTTGTTTTCAGCAAAGGGTTAGGGACCTAAGGCAATGCCAAGATACTTCTGATACAGAGAACAAGTCAGTGAATCATGGTTGCCATTGAAACCTAATGTTATTATGGTGAACATGAGGACTTTTCATCATGACTTTACAGACAGACATGGCCATGGAGAAGAACAGGTCCTGTCTTCAGTTATTTGGGTCTCAGAAGAAACTGTGAGTGTCTTACTGTGGTGGATGAGTCGACTTGGGGTGTGGGGAGACAAAGGGATCTTAGATCCATTCACCTCTTTCCTCCTTTGGGACTCAATGTCCTGGCCATCTCTTAGGGAGATGAAATGGCCTTTGGGGTCCCACCTGGCTCCAGTAAGTGTAGTGTCCAATTACAGGGGTGTCCTGGAACTATTTTCTTTTTTAAAAGGCAGGGTGACTGACTCTTTCTGAACCTCAGCTTCTCCTTCTGCAAAACAGGGATGAGAATGCTGCACCCACACGATCGCTGAGAAGGTTCAGTGATACACATGAGCAAGCTTCTGCCCTTGTGGTTATTGCAGGATCATGAATGCCTGTATGAATTTAAGCCACTTCTTATTCCTTTTCAACTTTGTAGTTAGGAGGTAGATGAGGGAAGATGAAGAAAAAGGCCTCGTGAGAAGTCCATTATAACATGTCCCTGTTATGTTGTATCATTGTATCATTGTCACTAACCCAGTGCCTCACACGGCTCCCAGTACCAAGTTACATCAGCAAAGCGTGGTGATTGCTGGATTTCTCTCTCTCTCTCTCTCTCTCTCTCTCTCTCTCTCTCTCTCTCTCCCTCCATGTACATCTCTTCATGCCAGTGGAAGAGCTCATATAAAGAGCCTGATGGAGACAGGTCCTGAGTGTCTGTGTCCTGATGGCTGCTGAAGCTTCTACTCCAGATTCAAGGGCAGCGGTCCTCACATTTTTATTGGGATATGATGCCTGGCTCAAATGAGTTCATAGATCTGGGGAAAAAAAAGCATGTTGTGGAATTTCTCCTGTGAGGTTCACACATGAGCCTTAAAGTAGAGAAGCTACTTTAATCTCATCATGGGAGAAGAAGTTTAGCAGGTGAAATTTCATTCCACCAGCAGCTATGTGCTGTGTAGCAGCCCTTGAGCCCCATCTTAGAGATTCCAGCTTTTGCTGAAAGGAATGAATTGTCCTACTTGAAGAAGGAATTTGATCTTCAATATGCATTTGGAATGAATGTACCTACATTGTCCTCATTTTATAAATATTAGTCAGAGATTCCTATGTTTCTCTCAGATGGATTTGATATATGCAGTTGATTAGAAGCTCTTCACGGCAAGTGGAGATTTTAGCATGGATTTCTCCCTGACAGCCACATTTTATCCATTTTGCAATCAATTTTTTAAATCCAGAAAGCTTGCAAGTGTTACTTAGAAATTGTCAGTTATGAGAATATGATAATTTCTAAAATAATAATTACTATAGAATTTTCGCTGCTGTAGTAATACCCAGCCACATTCCCTAAAACAACCAGGCATTCTTAAAGAGCACTATGGTTCTTTTCCCAGGATATAACATTTTCAGTTCTGTACTGTAAGGCTTTCTCTCCTTACTCCTCTGCCACAACTCACAACTTGCTCTGTCCCCAGGCAACCACTGATATTCTGCCACTATAGATTACTTTTTATTTCCTACAATTCTGTTTAAATGGAGTCAATGGAACCATAAAGGTTGTATTATGTTATTAGGGGAGGTCTTCCTACTTTCCTTCAGCCTATTTATTTATAGATTTTTCCATATTATTGTATATGTCAGGAGTTCCTTCACTTTTATAGCTGAGTAGTATTCTGGTATATGAATATACCACAAATTGTTATATCCATTCACTTGTTGATAGATATTTGGTGGTTTCCATTTGGGGGCTCTGGTAAAAAAAGCTACTAGGAACGCTTGTGTGCAGGTCTTTACATGGACGCATACTTTCTCTAGGACAAATGCTAGAACTGCAATGGCTTGATGATATGGTAGATGTAAGGTTAACATTGTAAGAAACTGCCCAACAGTTTTTCAAAGTGGTTCTACCATTTTTGTCCTACCAGCAGCGTATGAGAAGTCCACCCTCCACAACTTTGCTGATGTTTGCTATGGTCAGGCTTTTCAGTTGTGGCTATTTACAAGAGGTTGCAAAGGTACCTCACTGCAGTTTTAATTTACATTTCCCTAATGATTGATGGTATTGAGTATATTTTTGTGTGCTTATTTGCTATTCTCATGTCTTCTTTGATGGAGTTATGTTCAAATCTTTTGCCTGTTTATTTATTGGACTGAGTCTTTCTTATACACATTTCTTTTTTAAATTGTGGTATAAAAACATAACTTAAAATTTAGTATCTTATCCTTTTAGCTTTACAATACTGTTTCCTTATGAATCTTGTTGTGCAGAAGGCCTCTTAAATTTTTCAACTTGCAAAACTACAACTATATGGCCATTGAACAACAATTTCTCTTTTCTCCCTCCCTAAGCCCCTGGCAACTGCCGTTCTACTTTCTGTTTCTACGAGTTTGACTACTCTAGATATATCATACTACTGGAATCATGCATGTGCCTTTTTGTGACTGACATGTTTAACTTAAATAATGTCCTCAAGGTCCATCCATGTTGTAGCATATGACAGAACTTCCTTTTGTTTTAAGGCTGAATAATAATCCATTGTAGGTATATACCGCTTTTGAAATCCATTCATTCTATGATGGACATTTTGGGTTGCTTCCACCTCTTTGTTACTGGGAACAATGCCGTGATGAATATGAGTTTGCAAGTATCTCTTTGAGAACCCATTTTCAATTCTTTTGGATATATACCAGAAGTGGGATTGCTGGATCACATGATCATTCTATTTTTAGTTTGCTGAGGTGCCTCAATGAGGTTTTCCATAGCGGCTTCACCAGTTTACATTTCCATCGACAGTGCACAGAGGTTCCATTTTCTTTACATCCTAGCCTACACCTGTTATTTTCTGTTTTATTTGAGATTGGCCATCCTAACGGTTGTGAAGTAACATCACATTCAGTTTTGATTTGCATCTCCCTGGTTGTCAGAGATGTTGCACATATTTTCATATACTTGCTATCCATTTGTATATCTGCTTAAGAGAAAAGTCTATACAAATCTTTTTCCCATGCTTTAATTGGATCATTTAGAGTTTTTGTTGCCGCTGTTCCTGTCGTTGACTTGTAGGACATCTGTATATATATATATATATATATATATATATATATATATATATATAATATAGTATATATAGCATAGTACATATAATATATATATATATATATATATATATATATATATATATACACCAGATATACTAGATATTTACCTTTTATAAATGGTCTACCAATATTTTCTACCAATATTTTCTCCTATTCCATAGCTTGCCTCTTCAACCCCTTGAGTGTTTCTTTTGCTGTGCAGAAGTTTTAAATTTTGATGTAGTCATATTTGACTACTTTTGCTTTTGTTGCCAACGATTTTGGCGTCATACTCAAGAAATCATTACCAAATCAAATGTCATGAAGATTCTCCCCCATGTATTCTTCTAAGATTTTTATAGTTTCAAATCTTAGATTTCAATCTTTAGTCCATTTTAAATTACGTTTTGTATATGGTGGAAGGACGATACAGCTCCAACTTCAGTCTTTTGCACGCGGATACCCAGTTTGCTCAACACCATATATCGAAGAGACTGTACTTTCTGCTTTCCATAGCCTTGGCAACCTTGTCAGAGATCATTTCATCATACACATGAGGGTTTATTTCTGGGTTATCTAATCTGTTCTATTGGTTTATATATTTGTCTTCATGCCATTACCATACTATTTTGATTACTGTGCCTTTGTCATATATTTGTAAGCAGGAAGTGTGAGGCCTACAGCTTTGTACACCTGTTTCAAGACTGTTTTCACTATCGGAGAGGAGTCTTTGAAATTCCATATAAGTCTTAGGAAAATATTTTTTCTATTTCTGCAAAAAAATGCCATATTAAAAACTGACATACAATTATCCTGCAGTGTTATACAGTATCAGCTATACAATGTAATGATTTAACAATTCTGTATGTTTCTCAGTGCTCAAGACAAGTGTACTCTTAATCCCCATGACCTATTTCACCCATCCCCCCTCCCACCTCCCCTAGAGCAACCATCTGTTTTTTCTCTCTATTTAAGGGTCTGTTGTTTGTTTGTTTGTCTCTTTTTTTATTTGTTTGTTCCCTTGTTTTGCTTCTTAAATTCCACCTATGAGTGAAATCATGTTATTTTTCTTTCTCTGGACTAGCTTATTTCGATTAGCACTATACCCTCTAGGTCCACCCATGTCACTGGAAATGGCAAGACTTCATTCTTTTTTATGGCTGAATAGTATTCCTTTGCACGGTGTGTGTGTGTGTGTGTGTGTGTGTGTGTGTAGCACTTCTTTTTTTATCAATATATGAAATTTATTGTCAATTGGTTTCTATACAACACCCAATGCTCATCCCAAAAGGTGCCCTCTTCCCTACCCATCACCCACCCTCCCCTCCCTCCCTATCAACCCTCAGTTTGTTCCCAGTTTTTAAGTCTCTTATGCTTTGGCTCTCTCCCACTCTAACCTCTTTTTTTTTCCTTCCCCTCCCCCATGGGCTTCTGTTAAGTTTCTCAGGATCCACATAAGAGTGAAACCATATGGTATCTGTCTTTCTCTGTATGGCTTATTTCACTTAGCATCACAATCTCCAGTTCCATCCACGTTGCTACAAAGGGCCATATTTCATTCTTTCTCATAGTGTAGCACTTCTTTATCCATACATCTATCAATGGACACTTGACTTGCTTTCATATCTTGGCTATTGTACATAATGCTGCAACAAATATACACATGCATATATCTTTTCCAGTTAGTGATTTTTGTATTCTCTGGGTAAATACCCGGTAGTGGAATTTCTGGGTCATATAGCAATTCTATTTTTAATTTTTTTGAGCAATGTCCATACTGTTTTGCACAGTGGCTGCACCAGTTTGCGTTCCTGCCACAGTGGTTCCTTTTTCTCCACATCCTCACCAGCGCTTGTTGTTTCTTGTGTTCTTGATTTTAGCCATTCTGACAGGTATAAAGTGGATATCCCATTCGGGTTTTAAGTTTCATTTCCATGATGATTACTGATGTTGAGCATCTTTTCATGCACATATATTGGAAGAATCAATATTGTTAAAACGTCCATACTACCCAAAGCAATCTACAGATTTAATGCAATCCCTATCAAAATATCAACAACATTTTTTACAGAACCAGAAAAATCAATCCTAAAATTAGTATAGAACCACAAAAGACCCCAAATAGCCAAAACAATTTTGACAAAGAACAAAGCTGGAGGTATCACAATCCCAGATATCAAGGTATGCTACAAAGCTTCAGTAATCAAAACAGTATGGCATAAGTCTTTTGATACGGATTGCACTGAATCTGTAGATCATGTTAGGTAGAAAGGACATTTCAGCAATTCATAGCTTCCAATCCACGAACATGGATGTCTTTCCATTTGTTTATGTTTTCTTTAATTCTTTTCAGCATGGTTTAGAAGTTTTCACTGTACGAGTCTTTTGACCACTTGGTTAAGTTTAATTCTAAGGATCTTATTCTTTTTGATGCTATATAACATGGGATTACTCTTTGAATTGTTCACTGTTAGTACATAGAAACACAACAGTGTTGCTTTTGTGTCGGGCAACTTAGCTGAATGTGTTTGGTAGTTGTGGAATGTTTAGGGTTTTCTACATACAAGATACTGTCATCTGTGAACACAGATAATTTCACTACTTCCTTTCCAAATTGGATGTATTTTATTTCATTTTCCTTCCTAATTGCTTTGGCTAGGACTTCCAGTCCTCTGTTGAATAGAAGTAACAAAAGAGGGTATCCTGTCTTTGTTCCTAAGGAACACATTGAGTTTTTCACTGTTGAGAATAATGTTAGCTATGGTCATTTCATACATGGTCTTTGTTATATTTCTATAACTTCCTTCTACTCACAATTTTAGTGTGCGGTGTTTTTGACATGAAAGTGTGTTGAGTTTTGAAAATGCTTTTCCTGCCTCGAGAAGATCATGTGATTTTTGTCCCTCATTCAGTTTAATATGGTGTATTACACTGATTGGTTTCCCTACCTTAAACTATCACTGCATTCCAGGAATAAATCCTACTTTGTCATACAATATAATACTTTTAGTGGGTTGTTGAATTGAGTTTCCTAATATTTTGTTGAGGATTATCCCATCAATATTCCTCAGGTATATTGGTCTCTAGTTTTCTTTTCTTGTAGAATCTTTGTCTAATTTTGGCATCAAGATCATGCCAACCTCATAAAAATGAGTTTTGAGAGAGGAGCCAAGATGGCAGAAAAGCATGGAATTTTTTTCTGTGTCTTGCATCCATGAAATACAGCCAGACCAACAGTAAACCATCCTGCACACCTAGAAAACTGATCTGAGGATTAACACAACAATCTGCACAACCTGAACCAAAGAATTCAGCAGGTACGTGGCACAGAGAGGTGAACTGGGGGAGAGGGAAGCAGCGTAGGGCAAGGAGCCACTTTTGCGTGCGGAGAGAGGATGGAGAAGGTGTGTGGGGGAGAATACAGGAAAAGCGCCCCCCACAAAGCAGCTGGGGAGAAAGTGGAAAAGTGGAAACAGCCGCAGGGACAGAACTAAAAAGGGAGAAAGGAGAAAGGGGAGGGTTTAAGTTACATTAAGAATATAAACAGAGGGAGTGCAGAGTCTGAAACTCCACAGCTCGATACCAGGCGGTGCTCTGGTGGGAAGGGCAAATCCCCAGGAGCAGAGTGGAGTCCAGGGTTCTTCAGGCCACATGGGGAGAGGCAGTTCCCCAGCTGGGAAGACACCTGGTAGAGGCTGTGTGAGTCCTCTGAAAGCAAGGCCCCAATGGACCCAGGAGAACAACCACATTCACTGGGGCTGGAACAAGGTCATTAAGGGTGAAGCCTGGTGCCAGATGTGTGTTGTGATTTTTCATAAGCCCTGAAGCACTGCTGCTACATTATCTCGTGAACTTTTTCTGAGGTGGGCCGGCACCTGGCCGCAGTCTCTGGGCATCAGCAGCAGTGCAGACCCGCAAACGTTTCTGGGTGCAGCCAGCACCTGGCCATTGCTCAGTAAGACGCTCCGCAGAGGGGCAGAAAAGGTCAAAGCCGCAGTCCCTCAGAAGGGGTCAGGAAAAGCAGCCCCATCTGAGACAAAACTCAGGAGGGAGGTGCTGCCTGGGGCTTGGTCACGGACAGTGTAAAAGCAGGGAGTGGATGGAAGCTGAAGACAAAGGACGGGTGTGCAAGTGCTGATCAGGGAGAACAGAGTTCTGATACTAGAGACTGGGTAGCTGGGTGATGCCATTTTCACCGCTTCCGTGCACGTGCATATGCACCTACAAGCGCCACAACAATCCACCCCAGTAGGCTAAGCAGCACCGTCTAGTGGAGAATTGAGCCATTACACTAAGCCCCACCCAACATGGCCAACTTTGATCTTCAGGAACACAAATCTCTCCACCTGCTTACTTTATGGACTATAAAATTCTTCATAGTTTGACTTCTAGGGGAAAACGAAGTAACTTCATTTGTATTTCAGTCTGTTCACCGGACCATCTATTCAATTTTCTTTCTTTCTTTTTCATTTTCTTTTTTTCTTTTTTCTCTTTTTCATTTCTTGTCTTTTTCATGAATACATAAAGAGAAACAATTCATTTTTACTTTCAGTTTTTATTAAAAATATATTTTTCAACTACATTTTCTGGTTTTGTGCAAATTTTTTCAAATTCTATTTTACTTCCATCATTTCATTTTAGTCTACTTCATGTATTCATTTTTTTTCAAATTTTCAAACAATTTCCTTTTTCTTTCTTTTTTTTTCCTTTCCCCCTTTTTCTCTAATCTATCAAGCACCTTTCAACACCCAGACCAAAACACACCTAGTATCTAGCATCATTTATTCCATTTGTGTGTGTGTGTGTGTGTGTGTGCATGTGTTTGTTCTTTTTTTAAATTTTCATATGTTTATTTAATTTTAACATTTTTCATTTTAATTTCTTTACCTCATTAATTTCTTTTCTCCCTTCAAAATGACGAAATGAAGACGAAAGCAGGAAGAAACGACAGCCATGGACTTAACCAACACAGATACAAGCAAGATGTCTGAACCAGAATTTAGAATCACGATAATAAGAATACTAGCTGGAGCCGAAAATAGACTAGAATCCCTTTCTGCGGAGATAAAAGAAGTAAATCTTGTCAGGATGAAATAAAAATGCTATATATGAGCTGCAATCTCTAACGGATGCCACAGTGGCAAGGAATGAAAAGGCAGAACAGAGAATCAGCGATATAGAGGACAAACTTATGGAGAGTAATGAAGCAGAAAAAACAGGGAGATTAAGGCAAAAGAGCACAATTTAAGAATTAGAAAAATCAGTGACTAATTAAAAAGGAACAACATCAGAATCATAGGGGGTCCCAGAAAAGGAAGAGAGACATATAGGGGTAGAAGGGTTATGTGAGCAAATCATAGTGGAAAACGTCCCTAATCTGGGGAAAGACACAGACATCAAAATCCAGGAAGCACAGAGGACTCCCATTAGACGCAACAAAAACCATTAGACCATCAACAAGCCATACCATAGTCAAATTCACAAAATATTCAGGCAAGGAGAGAATCATGAAAGCAGCAAGGGAAAAAAAAGTCCCTAACCTACAAGGAAAGACAGAGCAGGTTTGCAGGAGACCTATCCACAGAAAGTTGGCAGGCCAGAAAGGAGTGGCAGGATATATTCCATGTGCTGAATCAGAAAAATATACGGCCAAGAATTCTTTAGCCAGCAAGGCTCTCATTCAAAATAGAAGGAGAGGGGCACCTGGGTGGCTCGGTCGGTTAAGCGTCCGACTTCGGCTCAGGTCATGATCTCATGGTCCATGAGTTCGAGGCTCGCATCGGGCTCTGTGCTGACAGCTCAGAGCCTGGAGCCTGTTTCAGATTCTGTGTCTCCCTCTCTCTCTGCCCCTCCCCTGTTCATGTTCTGTCTCTCTCTGTCTCAAAAATAAATAAACGTAAAAAAAAATAAAAAAAATAGAAGGAGAAATAAAAAGTTTCCCAGACAAACAAAACTTAAAGGAGTTTGTGAACAATAAACCAGTCCTGCAAGAAATTTTAAGGGGAACTCTCTGAGGGGAGAAAAGATGAAAGTAGAAGAAAGAAAGAAAGAAAGAAAGAAAGAAAGAAAGAAAGAAAGACACCAAAAACAACAAAGATTACAAAGGACCAGAGAACACCACCAGAAACTCCAAATCTACAAGCAACATAATGGTAATAAATTCATATCTTTCAGTACTCACTCTAAATGTCAATCGACTGAATGCTCCAATCAAAAGACATAGGGTAACAGAGTGGAACAGAAAACAAGATCCATCTATATGCTGTTTACAAGAGACCCACTTTAGACCTAAAGACACTTTGAGATCGAAAGTAAGGGGATGGAGAACTATCTATCATGCTAATGGTCAACAAAAGAAAGCCATAGTAGCCATACTTATATCAGACAATCTAGGCTTTAAAATAAAGGTTGTATCAAGAGATGCAGAAGGGCATTATATCATAATCAAGGGATCTATAGACCAAGAAGACCTAACAATTGTAAACATTTATGCACCAAATGTGATAGAACCCAAATATATAAATCAATTAATCACAAACATCAAGAAACTCATCGATAGTAATATCATAATAGTAGGAGACTTCAACACCCCACTCACAGCAGCGGACAGATCATCTAATCAAAAAATCAACAAGAAAACAATGGCTTTGAATGACACACTGGACCAGATGGACTTAACAGATATATTCAGGAAATTTCATCCAAAAGCAACGGAATATACATTCTTCTCCAGTGCACATGGCACGTTCTCCAGAATAGACCACACACTGGGACACAAATCAGCCCTCAACAAGTACAAAAAGTTCAAGATCATACCATGCATATTTTCAGACCATAATGCTATGAAACTCAAAATCAACCACAAGAAAAAATGTGGAAAGATAACAAATACTTGGAGACTGAAGAACATCCTACCAAAGAATGAATGGGCTAACCATGAAGTTAAAGAGGAAATTGAAAAGTACATAGGAGCCAATGAAAATGATAACACCACAGTCCAAAACCTCTGGGAGGCAGCAAAGGTGGTCATACCAATCCAGGCCTTCCTGAAGAAGGAAGAAAGATCTCAGATATACAACCTAACCTTACACCTTAAAGAGCTGGAAAAAGAACAGCAAACAAAACGCAAAAACAGCAGAAGACAGGAAATAATAAAGATTACAATAATAAATAATAAATAATATTATAAATAATTATAAATAATAAATAATAAAGATTACAGCATAAATCAATGCTATCGAAACCAAAAACACACTAGAACAGACCAATAAAACCAGAAACTGGTTCTTTGAAAGAATTAACAAAATTGATAAACCACTAGCTAGTTTGATCAAAAGGAAAAAGGAAAGGACCCAAATAAATAAAATCAAGAATGAGAGAGGAGATATCACAACCAACACAACAGAAATAAAAACAATAAGAGAATATTATGAGCAATTATATGGAAATAAAATGGGCAATCTGGAAGAAATGGACAGATTCCTAGAAACATATACACTACCAAAACTGAAACAGGAATAAAAAGACAATTTGAACAGACCCATTACCAGTAATGAAGTCGAATTAGTATTCAAAAGTCCCCCCAAAAAACAAGAAGTCCAGGGTCAGACGGCTTTACCGGGGATTTATACCAAACATTTAAGGAAGAGTTAACACCTATTCTCTTGAAGTTGTTCCAAAAAAAAAAAAAAATTGAAAAGGAAGGAAAACTTTCAAACTCTTTCTATGAAGCCAGCATTACCTTGATTCCAAAACCAGACAGAGACCCCACTAAAAAAGAGAATTATAGACCAATTTCCCTGATGAATATGAATGCAAAAATCCTCAACAAGATACTAGCCAACCGGCTCCATCAGTACATTAAAAACATTATTCACACAACCAAGTGGGATTTATACCTGGGATGCAGGGCTGGGTCAATATCCGCAAAACAATTAGCGTGATTTATCACATCAATAAAAGAAAGGACAAGAACCGTAGGATCCTCTCAGTAGAGGCAGAGAAAGCATTTGACAAACTACAGCATTCTTTCTTGATAAAAACCCTAAGGAAAGTAAGGATAGAAGGATCATACCTCAAGATCATAAAATCTGTATATGAAAGACCCAACGCTAATATCATTCTCAATGGGGAGAAACTGAAAGCTTTCCCCTTAAGGTCAAGAAGAAGACAGGGATGTCTACTCTCGCCACTGTTATTCAACATAGTATTGGAAGTCTTAGCCTCTGCAATCAGACAACACAAAGAAATAAAAAGCATCCAAATGGGCCAGGAGGAGGTCAAACTTTCACTCTTCACAGATGACATGATACTCTATATGGAAAACCCAAAAGATTCCACTGGAAAACTACTAGAGCTGATTAATGAATTCAGCAAAGTTGCAGGATATAAAATCAACGCACAGAAATCGGTTGCATTCCTATACACCAACAATGAAGCAACAGAAAGAGAAATCAAGGAATTGATCCCATTTTCAATTGCACCAAAAACCACAAAAAAAAAAAAAAAAGCCTGGAATAAATCTAACCAAAGGGGAGAAAAATCAATACACTGAAAACTATAGAAAGCTGATGAAAGAAATTGAAGAAGACACAAAAAAATGGAAAAAGATGCCATGCTCCTGGATGGGAAGAAAAAATATTGTTATAATGTCAATACTACCCCAAACAATCGACATATTCAATGCAATCCCTGTCAAAATAACAACAGCCTTCTTCACAGAACTACAACAAATAATCCTAAAATTTGTATGGAACCAGAAAAGACCCCGAATAGCCAAAGCAATCTCAAAAACGAAAACCAAAGCAGGAGGCATCACAAGCCCGGACTTCAAGCTATACTGCAAAGCTGTAATCGTCGAGACAGTATGGTACTGGCACAAAAAGAGACACTTAGATCAATGGAACAGAATAGAGAACACAGAAATGGGCCCACAAACGTATGTCCAACTAATCTTTGACAAGGCAGGAAAGAATACCCAGTGGAATAAAGACAGTCTCTTCAGCAAGTGGTGTTGGGAAAACTGGACAGTGACATGCAGAAAAATGAACCGGGACCACTTTCTTACATCATACACAAAAATAAACTCAAAATGGATGAAAGGCCCAAAACAGATGAACATAAGGGAAAGGAAACAAAAATAATATAAAAACAGGGAGGGGGAGAAAAGATAAGAGACTGTAACTATGGAGAACAATCAGAGGGTTGCTGGAAGGGTTGTGGGAGGGGGGATGGGCTAAATGGGTAAGGGGCCTTAAGGAATCTACACCTGAAATCATTGTTACACTGTATGCTAATTCATTTGGATGTAAATTTAAAAAAATTAAAAAAATTAAAAAAAATGGATGGAAGACCTAAATATAAGACAGGAAGCCATCAAAAGCCTCGAGGAGAAAGCAGGCAAAAATCTCTTTGATCTTGGCCGCAGCAACTTCTTACTTAACATGTCTCTGAGGCAAGGGAAGCAAAAGCAAAAATGAACTATTGGGACCTCATCAAGATTAAAAAAATAAATAAATAAACTGCTGCATGGCATAGGGAACAATCAGAAAAACTTAAAGGCAATCGATGGAATGGGAGAAGATATTTGCAAACGACATATCAGATAAAGGGTTAGTATCCAAAATCTATAAAGAACTTATCGAACTCAACACCCAAAAAACAAATAATCCAATGAAGGAATGGGAAAAAGACATGAATAGACACTTCTCCAAAGAAAACACCCAGATGGCCAATCAACACATGAAAAAATGCTCAACATCACTCATCATCAGGGAAATACAAATCAAAACCACAATGAGATACCACCTTACACCTGTCAGAATGGCTAACATTAACAACTCAGGCAACAACAGATGGTGGCGAGGATGCGGAGAAAAAAGGATCTCTTTTGCATTTTTGGTGGGAATGTAAGCTGGTGCAGCCCCTCTGGAAAACAGTAAGGAGGTTCCTCAAAAAATTAAAAATAGAACTACCCTACGACCCAGCAATTGCACTAGTAGGCATTTGTCCAAGGGATACAGGTATGCTGTTTCAAAGGGACACATGTTTATAGCAGCACTATCAACAATAGCCAAAGTATGGAAAGAGCCCCAATGTCCATGTATGGATTAATGGATATAGAAGATGTGGCATACACACACACACACACACACACACACACACACACACACAGAGTGGAGTATTACTCGGCAATCAAAAAGAATGAAATCTTGTCACTTGCGACTACGTGGATGGAATGAGAGGGTATAATGCTAAGCGAAATTAGTCAGAGAAAGAAAAATATCATATGACTTCACTCATATGAGGACTTTAAGACAGAGAACAGATGAACATAAGGGAAGGGAAGCAAAAATAATATAAAAACAGGGATAGGGACAAAACTTAAGAGACTCTTAAATATGGAGAACAGAGGGTTGCTGGAGGGGTTGTGGGAGGGGGGGTCAGCCAAACAGGTAAGGGACATTAAGGAATCTACTCCTGAAATCATTGTTGCACTACATGCTAACTAATTTGATGTAAATTTTAAGAAAACTAAATTTTTTTAAAAAATGAGTTTTGATGCGTCCTTTCTCCTTCAATTTTTTGGAAAGAGTTTTGGAAAGACTGATGTAAATTCTCCTTTAAGTGATTGGTAAAATAGGAGGCTCCTGGGTGGCTCAGTCGGCTAAGCGTCTGACTTCAGCTCAGGTCATGATCTCACAGTTCGTGGGTTCGAGCCCCGCGTTGGGCTCTGTGCTGACAGCTCAGAGCCTGGAGCCTGTTTCAGATTCTGTGTCTCCCTCTCTCTGACCCTCCCCCGTTCATGCTCTATCTCTCTCTGTCTCAAAAACAAATAAACGTTAAAAAAAATTTTAAAAAAATGAAAAGCATTGCTGTTAGATTTGCAACAAAAACTTAAAATTTTTTGAATCCTCTGATGTCTCATTTCGTTGTCAACTACTCCTGCTACTCAACTTTAAATGCCTATCTGCTCCAGCGTGTTAGATCAGTAACACTTCTTTCATTTAAGTAATATTTTTCTAGTGATTTATATGTCGCTGGGCACACAGCACAGAGAATGTGACAGGCAGGCTCCCTGGAGTTTTCATTCTGGTTTGGGAACACTGGAAGTTAGTAGGCAAAGAAATTAATAAGCATATTAATGTCATATGAGGAATTGTGCTTTGAAGAAAATAAACACCTGAGTAGAAAATGACTGGAACGGAGATTATTATGGATGGGGTTTTCAGTGAAGCTCTTTCTCAGGAACTGACATGTTAAATGAGTCCTGAACAGAAGAAGAAGGCAGGCATAGGCAGGCCCCCTTAACTGGGAGAGAAGGCCTTACATGTAGCAGAAACCTCCTGTCATCTCAGATGGACCCTTTCATAGACTACATCGGAGAGACCACCCTCCTGGGAATAAGGCAGACAGATCAAAAATCTACCACTTTGAATAACAAAGAGGTAATGGAGAAAGTAAAACCTCTAATCCAGGCCCAGGAGAAGAACCAACATTGAAACTACACAATGGTTGCCTTGTCCTTCAGTCTCTATTAAGAGAGATTCTATCAGGAAAAGGTAATAGTCTGTTAGCTCTATGCAAGAAGACAAATGTTTGGGTTACAAGTTGCCTCAGTTTCCCAAGCTCGCAACTTCTCTCCCACTCAATTGTACCGTTTTGTGCTTTGATGCTAGGATTCCAAGAGTCAAGGTCAAGCTTGGACTAAACTTGCTTGGAATGGCGTCCACTTGAGATCATAGTTCACTATCCTATGGGGTGGGCACTAACATCTATCTTGCTCCCTGTGAACATTTCCAGTTATGCAGGTTTAGAGATCAAGAGAGGGAGGGTTGGAATGCAGACAAGGAATGGACAACAGTGCCTGACAGACAGTAAACACCCAATACAAATTAACAAAATAATGAAACGTAGATGCAGGAGCAAGCAGGAAACAAAACTACTACGTATCTGTCCTCTCAACCTTTTCATACACATATGACTTTTTCAAAGAGAATTAGGACCAGACTGTACTTACTGTTTCATAATCTCCTTTGAAGGAAATATTTTGCTTCTGCTTCTAAAAAAACCTATGCCTTTTCAGTGGGGGGGGGGGGAAGACTCCTAGAAAATGGACATAGATGTCACCAAATGATCATAAGGCATGTGGGGGGAGTGTGGGAAATACACTGATTCCACTGTGTAAGCCAAAGCGTTCTGCACTTTTCCACACAGAGTCACTTATCCTTCCTTCTATATATATATGTCCATCATGGGATCTTCAAGTCCGGGGCCTGGAAGTCCTGCTTCTAAGCAAACTGAAGAGAAAGCTGCATGAGTTAGCATGTACAATTATTGTGAAGATGCTTGAGAGTTAGAAACACACATATGCCCACATGCACACTGACATGCATGTGTGCATACATACATGCATGCAAACGCTATCAAATAAATTGTTCTAATCTGCTCCTTTACCCATAAAACCTATACTGGGAATATATTTCCAAAGCAATGAATATAAAAGCATCATATTCATTATCAGTTCAAAATCATCCTATATTTCCAACCTTTTATTCAATAAAATTTTCGTATTTTAAACCCTACAGAAATTTAAATTTAAAATAAAAAATATCCTCTCTCACCAGCATGCACACATCGAATTATTTTCAAATGAAACCTTTACTGTGTTATTTTTTTGCAACAGTATATGAACATATGTCTAAGTCAATAAATGTATTCCTGCACTACCATTTTGTGACTCAATTTACAGATTTTCCCATTTTACTAAACTTTACCTCTTTACCATTGTCAGATTACCAATTAATACCTTTCATTGTTTATTGAGTATGAAACAATATATAAATGTTTATTTAGAAACTGAAATTATTCTATCCTTCCCTACTCTCCCACTTTCTGCTCCCCGTAATACAAAGACAGTCTCTGTTAATTTATTTGTGCCTGTTTCCCAGAATTTTCCTCTGTGTGTAATGCACCTCTTAACAATCACACACACTCTTGTACACTCATGTTGGTATATATTATTTTGCATAATGCAATCATATTATTCATAATATTCAACAACTTCTGTTTTGCATAATATGATTCATTTTCATTTTAATTACTTTGTGTTTGGGGGCATATGTCCAAGTGTTTATTGGAGGTTTATACTTCTTTATATGTACATTCTTCCTTGATATTATTGACTCATCTCTACTGTTGAGTATTTCACACATCAAGGATATAAACACTGTAGCTGAATAGAAGTTGTAAATAATTTCTCATCACTTTTCACATGCCTTTTGATTTTTAATTTTTGGTACATGGATGGCATTCTACACTTTATAATGATGTTTAGCATTTAGAAAGTACCTCAGCACATTGTTTTTATTTATTTATTTATTTATTTATTTATTTATTTTTAATATGAAATTTATTGCCAAATTGGTTTCCATACAACACCCAGTGCTCATCCCAAAAGGTGCCCTCCTCAATACCCATCGCCCACCCTCCCCCCCCACCCCCATCAACCCTCAGTTTGTTCTCAGTTTTTAAGAGTCTCTTATGCTTTGGCTGTCTCCCTCTCTAACCTCTTTTTTTTTTTTCTTCCGCTCCTCCATGGACCTCTTTTAAGTTTCTCAGGATCCACATAAGAGTGAAAACATATGGTATCTATCTTTCTCTGTATGACTTATTTCACTTAGCATAACACTCTCCAGTCCCATCAACGTTGCTACAAAAGGCCATATTTCATTCTTTCTCATTGCCACGTAGTATTCCATTGTGTATCTAAACCACAATTTCTTTATCCCGCACATTGTTTTAAAAAGAACAACTGACTAATAATGCGTTGAGGTATATCAAATGTCAGCTTATAGGACAGAGTGGCAAAAAGCTTAGTCTTTTGTGCAATTTCAGGTTTTGAGTCCCGGAGCATTAATTTATAATGTGTTTTCTTAGGTCATGTTACTTATTCTTTTAACTTCAGTTCCATTGTCTGAGTAATAGGGATAATTATTGTTCTTGAATGGAGCTATTAGTATTACATGAGATTGAACAGAAAAAGAAAAAAAAACCTGCATAAGATACTTTTGTACCTGTTAATATCTTACCATTCAGGTTCCCTTTCCAAAAGTCAACAGTCAGTGCTGCTTCCTTGGGTCCATTAAAACATCTCAGGAATCAGCCACTCTATGTGTCCCCATACCGAGGCCTATTGACCCATGGGGCAGGATTTCATGCCCACCATCATCTTCATGCCCAATGGAAGCATGACACAACCCAGTTTACATTTGAAGGAGTTTCCCACAATTGGGTCTTAAGCCCAGGAAATCAATCACCTAAACAGGAGGCTGCCGGTTGGCCTGTTTGACTCTGGAAAATTTACACAGCTCTGTAAATGTGAGTTTGGTCATCTCTAAAATGGGACTAAGAGTGGTGCCTTCCTCACAGATTTGTTGTAAGAAAAAAAAAACAGAGAAACTCTCAAAGAATGTCTGGTACATAGCAGGACTTTGATAAATGTTACTCTCAGCCCACCCCACATCTTCTGTCCCACAAGATAGAAGATTTGAAACAAGACCACATCTGGAAATGT
This sequence comes from Panthera pardus, assembly GCF_024362965.1. NCBI lineage: Eukaryota > Metazoa > Chordata > Mammalia > Carnivora > Felidae > Panthera > Panthera pardus. The sequence continues at coordinate 73,498 of NW_026526792.1, forward strand.
AGCAGCAAGAAGTAAACTTTGGTCCCATCTCACCATTTCCTTTTTTCCAAGTACTTTCCTATCTCTCCATTTTCTTTCTAGCTTGACTAGAAGCAATTTCTTATTGTGCTCCAGAAAGGAGAAATAGTATGGAAGAGCATAGAATAGGAACAGGTCAGCTACACAGAAGATGGGAGTCATCAAACATGCATCTCAGTTGCCAGACTCATTAACTGACCACAGGATATTGGGCAAGTCCCTTTCCCTGTGCTGGCCTCCAGCCTAACACAGAAGAACACTCAATATACAAACAGGGGTTAGAGGCATCAAATGTGGGATCAGAAATGACCAGGATTTGACCCTGGGAATCATTACTTGCTGGTCGTATGATGCTAACCAAGAGTTTTATCTGTTAATCTACTATCTGCTCTATGACTATCGATGTCTTTTGTGATTGTTGATTCTTATTATTCCCACCATCAGTCCAAAGGGTGAATAAAGAGGGGTAGGGATTCCCTTGCCAGCTGTTACAATTTCCCAAGAATCTATTATTTTATCACTGTTGGATAAAGTGGTTGGTGTACAATGTAAAAGAACTTTAGGAAGCTCATGAACAGACCAGGATGTACAACATTATTTAATATATAATGAATTTGGCATTTCCAATCAAATTCAGTGCTCAAGGTTTGGATCTCTGTCACTTCACTAAGTGTTCATTAATAAATACAATTAGATCATCTCTTATACCCTGACATTTAATCAGAACTCTTCTACTTGCTGGTACTTAAGGTACAAATTAAGATAAAAAGGAAAGCAAATAAAAAAACACCCAGAATACTTACCTCTATATTTGGTATGATAATAGTTCTATGAAACATATACATGTTACATTCGTATGCACAGAAAAAAAAATGATGGAACAAAATAGCAAAATGTGAATTTCAAAGATGATGGGATTGGTGTGAACTGAGATGTTTAACCTCTGCCTTTGTCTCAGTATGAAACATTTGCTAAGATGAGTATGGCTTTTATTTATGATAAAAAGTGTAGCTCTTACAAGCTCTACTACTTATGAACAACAGTTCAAATAAAAAGCATAGAAAGCTATAAATTTAATTGAGGTTAAGGAAAAATTTTGTTCCTCTGTAATTACATCTTCTTTGTCTTCCTCTAGAGATAATCACTATCCAGAGTGAAATAAGTGTCAGGTTAACACATCGCTTTATCTTTTTATGCCATATAAGAACGTACTTAAACAAAATACAGTATTGTTGTTCACACTCTCACTGCACACTCACACACACACACACACACACACACACACACACATTCACAACACACATACGGTAGGCACCCTTATCCCCCATCTTGCTAATTTATTTAACTGTGTGTGTGTGTGTGTGTGTGTGTGTGTGTGTGTGTAAGAGGGAATGTGCAAGAGAGAGAGAAAGAGCTTTGTAAAGAAATCACGGTGAACCCTTTTTCAAGATCCCAAAACCGTGTTTGACCCATTGTCAATGCCAGTGTTTGTTTCCTTCCCATCTGTGTTAGTCTTAACAAATTACCAAACTGGATGGCTTAAACAGCACAAATTGACTTGTTGAAGTTTTGGAGGCTAGAAGTCGAAGATCAAGGTTCTGGCAAGGTTGATTTCTGGTGAGACCTGTCTCCCTGGTTTGCAAATGGCCACATTCTCACTGGGTCCTTACATAGCCCTTCCTCTCTGCGTGTGTGCAGGGAGAGAACCAGTTCTAGTTTTTCTTCCTCTTCTTATGAGGACACCAGTCCTATAGGACTAGGGTCCCATCCTTATGACCACATTTAACCTCAACTACCTCCTTAAAGTCCCTATATCCAAAGAGAGCCACGTTGGGGATCAGGACTTTAATATGTGAATGTGAGCGTAAAATTAATTCCATAATGTTCTGCCCTCTGAACCCCCAAAATGCATGTTCTCACATGCAAAAATACATCCACTGCCATCTCAACAGCGCCAAGAGCCTTAACTCACTCCAGCATGAATTCCAAGTGTAAAGCCTCATGTAAATATCATCTAAATGGCATATGGATGACTTGGAGGTATGATTAAACCTGAGCCATAATTCCTCCCAGCTGTGAACCTGTGAAACCAGACAAGCTGTGTGCTTCCAAAATACAAAATGAGGGGGACAGGCATAGTAAAGACACTCTCATTTGAAGAAAAGAGATATCAGAGGGAAAACATGGATAAACAGATTCCAAACAAGTCAAATACACAGCAAGGCAAATTCCATTATTCTTTGAGCTCAAGAATAATGCTCTTACGCTGGATGATCTCTCAAGACTCACTGGGACAGCAGTTTCACTCTAAGGGCCTAGACAGCATCCCCACCCGCATAAAATAGCCCTACAAGGCAGTGTGGTCCCTGAGGCACTGGCCACTGAAACTGAGGAGGTGGCCCCACCAGTGAAACCCAGGATAAACCCACAGACTTGCCCCGTTGACTTGTAGTGGGAGGAGATAGAAGCACTGATGTCTTGGAATAGTCTTTGGAGGGTGATTCTTCCCTTTTCCTGAAGGATAGAACATGTTTGCAACCAAGTAACTGCACTCCGCTCCCTCCCCCAAAGTCCCCACAATTCCCACAGCCTTTTTTCCCTTCTATCCCCATTTTTTTTCTGTCCATTTCAATCCCAGGTGGCAGTGTCTCTGCTGGTAGAATCCCATCTCTATTTCTGAATTCAGCTGAGATGGCTGATTAAATCCAGAGGTAATCTCTTCCTGGAGTGATTTCCCAGCCATATCGTTGGTGTTTTCTCCTGAACAAGCTTTCTCACATTTTTATACTATACGTAGGCTCAGAATGTTCCATACCTTCAAGGCCCATTTATTTTTTGCTTGCTAGTTCATTGGATTTATCTCTCCTCTCACATTTTATTATCAGTAGTAAGGGGAAACCAGCCCACACTTCAACATTTTGCCTAGAAATCGCCCCTGCTAAATATCCAAGGTGGTTACTCACAAGTAGAAACACTAATGGTGCATTCTGGCATGATGATAATCATAAGAATAGTTAATATTGCTGTGCCCCACCGTGTTGTATGTGCTAAGGCTAAACTTACTCATTTTATCCTCAGCAGAGCCTATGAGGAAGAGCTATTGTTCCCTGATTTTAAACACCAGGAAACTGAGGCACAGTGAAGGCAGAGCTAGCAAGTCACAAGACAGATTTGAACAGATTCTGTGTGGCTGCTGAGCCCCATATCTCTCCAGTGTACACTATTGCTTCTCATCTGATAAGGCCCTCAAAAGACAAGAAAATAAAAGAAAGAAAAACTGAATTACAACGTTTTCCCACAGTTTAATAGGCAGGAATTTAAAATATTGACAACAATCGCTGTGGTTTGCAATATGGAGGGAAATTATCTTGTTATATTGAGGAAAGGGTTTCCTTCAAATCTTGTCTTCTTTCCTGTCCCGTAAGTACGTTCCCATTCTAAAGGCTTTCCTGTGGATGGTCTAAGAATACACTTTCTTCCCTGTCACTTATTATTATTTTTTAAACTGCAGTTTCTTTTTTTTCAATACATGAAATTTATTGTCAAATTGGTTTCCATACAACACCCAGTGCTCATCCCAAAAGGTGCCCTCCTCAATACCCATCACCCACCCTCCCCTCCCTCTCAACGCCTATCAACCCTCAGTTTGTCCTCAGTTTCTAAGAGTCTCCTATGCTTTGGCTCTCTCCCACTGTAACCTTTTTTTTTTTTTAATTTTCTTCCTTCCCCTCCCCCATGGGTTTCTTTTAAGTTTCTCAGGATCCACATAAAAGTGGAACCACATGGTATCTGTCTTTCTCTGCATGGCTTATTTCACTTAGCATCACTCTCCAGTTCCATCCACGTTGCTACAAAGGGCCATATTTCATGCTTTCTCATTGCCACGTAGTACTCCATTGTGTATCTAAACCACAATTTCTTTATCCATTCATCAGTTGATGGACACATAGGCTCTTTCCACAATTTGGCTATTGTTGAGAGAGTGCTGCTATAAACATTGGGGTACAAGTGCCCCTATGCATCAGTACTCCTGTATCCCTTGGGTAAATTCCTAGCAGTGCTACTGCTGGGTCATAGGGTAGGTCTATTTTTAAATTTTTGAGGAACCTCCACACTGTTTTCCAGAGTGGCTGCACCAATTTGCATTCCCACCAACAGTGCAAGAGGGTTCCCATTTCTCCACATCCTCTCCAGCATCTATAGTCTCCTGATTTGTTCATTTTAGCCACTCTGACTGTCGTGAGGTGATATCTGAGTGTGGTTATGATTTGTCTTTCCCTGATGAGGAGCGACGTTGAGCATCTTTCATGTGCCTGTTGGCCATCTGGATGTCTTCTTTAGAGAAGTGTCTATTCATGTTTTCTGCCCATTTCTTCACTGGTTATTTGTTTTTGGGTGTGGAGTTTGGTGAGCTCTTTATAGATTTTGGATACTAGCCCTTTGTCTGATATGTCATTTGCAAATATCTTTTCCCATTCCGTTGCTTGCCTTTTAGTTTTGTTGGTTGTTTCCTTTGCTGTGCAGAAGCTTTTTATCTACATAAGGTCCCAGTGGTTCATTTTTGCTTTTAATTCCCTTGTCTTTGGGCATGTGTCAAGTAAGAAATTGCTGCGGCTGAGGTCAGAGAGGTCTTTTCCTGCTTTCTCCTCTAAGGTTTTGATGGTTTCCTGTCTCACATTCAGGTCCTTTATCCATTTTGAGTTTCTTTTTGTGAATGGTGTGAGAAAGTGGTCTAGTTTCATCCTTCTGCATGTTGCTGTCCAGTTCTCTCAGCACCATTTGTTAAAGAGACTGTCTTTTTTCCATTGCATGTTCTTTCCTGCTTTGTCAAAGATGAGTAGGCCATACGTTTGTGGGTCTATTTCTGGGGTTTCTATTCTATTCCATTGGTCTATGTGTCTGTTTTTGTGCCAATACCATGCTGTCTTGATGATGACAGCTTTGTAGTAGAGGCTAAAGTCTGGGATTGTGATGCCTCCTGCTTTGGTCTTCCTCAAAATTACTTTGGTTATTCTGGGCCTTTTGTGGTTCCATATGAATTTTAGAATTGCTTGTTGTAGTTTCGAGAAGAATGCTGGTGCAATTTTCATTCGGATTGCATGGAATGTGTAGATAGCTTTGGGTAGTATTGACATTTTGACAATATTTATTCTTACAATCCATGAGCACGGAATGTTTTTCCTTTTCTTTATATCTTCTTCCATTTCCTTCATAAGCTTTCTATAGTTTTCAGCATACAGATCTTTTACATCTTTGGTTAGATTTATCCCTTGGTACTCTATGCCTCCTGGTGCAATCATGAATTGGATCAGTTTCTTTATTTGTCTTTCTGTTGCTTCATTGTTAGTGTATAAGAATGCAACTGATTTCTGTACATTGATTTTGTATCCTGCAACTTTGCTGAATTCATGTATCAGTTCTAGCAGACGTTTGGTGGAGTCTATCGGATTTTCCATGTATAATATCATGTCATCTGCAAAAAGTGACAGCTTGACTTCATCTTTGCCAGTTTTGATGCCTTTGATTTCCTTTTGTTGTCTGATTGCTGATGCTAGCACTTCCAACACTATGTTTAACAACTGCGGTGAGAATGGCATCCCTGTTGTGTTCCTGATTTCAGGGAAAAAGCTCTCAGTTGTTCCCCATTGAGGATAATGTTGGCTGTGGGCTTTTCATACATGGATTTTATGATGTTTAAGTATGTTCTTTCTATCCTGACTTTCTCCAGGGTTTGTATTAAGAAACGATGCTGAATTTTGTCAAATGCCTTTTGTGCATCGATTGACAGGGTAATATGGTTCTTATCTTTTCTTCTATTAATGGGATGCAGCACGTTGATTGATTTGTTAATGTTGAACCAGCCCTGCAGCCCAGGAATGAACCCCACTTGATCATGGTGAATAATGCTCTTTATATGCTGTTGAATTTGATTTGCTAGTATCTTATTGAGAATTTTTGCATCCATATTCATCAGGGATACTGGCTTGTAGTTCTCTTTTTTTACTGGGTCTCTGTCTGGTTTAGGAATCAAAGTAATACTGGCTTCATAGAATGAGTCTGGAAGTTTTCCTTCCCTTTCTATTTCTTGGAATAGCTTGAGAAGGATAGGTATTATCCCTGCTTTAAACATCTGGTAGAACTCCCCTGGGAGGCCATCTGGTCCTGGACTCATTTGTTGGGAGATTTTTGATGACTGATTCAATTCCTTCGCTGCTTATGGGTCTGTTCAAGCTTTCTATTTCCTCCTGATTGAGTTTTGGAAGAGTGTGGGTGTTTAGGAATTTGTCCATTTCTTCCAGGTTGTCCAGTTTGTTGGCATATAATTTTTCGTAGTATTCCCTGATAATTGCTTGTATCTCTGAGGGATTCGTTGTAATAATTCCATTTTCATTCATGATTTTATCTATTTGGGTCATCTCCCTTTTCTTTTTGAGAAGCCTGGCTAGAGGTGGATCAATTTTGTTTCTTTTTTCAAGAAACCAACTCTTGGTTTCATTGATCTGCTCTACAGTTTTTTTAGATTCTATATTGTTTATTTCTGCTCTGATCTTTATTATTTCTCTTCTTCTGCTGGGTTTAGGCTGCCTTTGCTGTTCTGCTTCTATTTCCTTTAGGTGTGCTGTTAGATTTTGTATTTGGGATTTTTCTTGTTTCTGGAGATAGGCCTGGATTGCAATGTATTTTCCTCTCAGGACTGCCTTCGCTGCATCCCAAAGCATTTGGATTCTTGTATTTTCATTTTCGTTTGTTTCCATACATTTTTTAATTTCTTCCCTAATTGCCTGGTTGACCCACTCATTCTTTAGTAGGGTGTTCTTTAACCTCCATGCTTTTGGAGGTTTTCCAGACTTTTTCCTGTGGTTGATTTCAAGCTTCATAGCATTGTGGTCCGAAAGCATGCATGGTATGATCTCAATTCTTGTATACTTATGAAAGACTGTTTTGTGACCCAGTAGATGATCTATCTTGGAGAATGTTCCATGTGCACTCGAGAAGAAAGTATATTCTGTTGCTTTGGGATGCAGAGTTCTAAATATATCTGTCAAGTCCATCTGATCCAATGTGTCATTCAGGGCCCTTGTTTCTTTATTGACCGTGAGTCTAGATGATCTATCCATTTCTGTAAGTGGTGTGTTCAAGTCCCCTGTGATTACCACATTCTTATCAATAAGGTTGCTTATGTTTATGAGTAATTGTTTTATACATTTGGGGGCTCCCGTATTCGGCACATAGACATTTATAATTGTTAGCTCTTCCTGATGGATAGACCCTGCGATTATTATATAATGCCCTTCTTCATCTCTTGTTACAGCCTTTGACTGAAAGTCTAGTTTGTCTGCTATAAGTATGGACACTCCAGCTTTCTTTTGACTTCCAGTGGCATGATAAATAGTTCTCCATTCCCTCACTCTCAATCTGAAGGTGTCCTCAGGTCTAAAAGGAGTCTCTTGTAGACAGCAAATAGATGGGTCTTGTTTTTTGATCCGTTCTGATACCCTGTGTCTTTTGGTTGGAGCATTTAGTCCATTTACGTTCAGTGTTATTATAGAAAGATATGGGTTTAGAGTCATTGTGATGTCTGTAGGTTTCATGCTTGTAGCGATGTCTCTGGTACTTTGTCTCACAGGATCCCCCTTAGGATCTCTTGTAGCGCTAGTTTAGTGGTGATGAATTCCTTCAGTTTTTGTTTGTTTGGGAAGACCTTTATCTCTCCTTCTATTCTAAATGACAGACTTGCTGGATAAAGGATTCTCGGCTGGATAGTTTTTCTGTTCAATACATTGAAGATCTCTTGCCAATCCTTTCTGGCCTGCAAGTTTCAAAAGAGAGATCAGTCACGAGTCTTATAGGTCTCCCTTTATATGTGAGGGCACGTTTATCCCTTGCTGCTTTCAGAATTTTCTCTTTATCCTTGTATTTTGCCAGTTTGACTATGATATGTCGTGCAGAAGATCAATTCAAGTTACATCTGAAGGGATATCTCTGTGCCTCTTGGATTTCAATGTCTTTTTCCTTCCCCAGTTCAGGGAAGTTCTCAGCTATTATTTCTTCAAGTACACCTTCAGCACCTTTCCCTCTCTCTTCTTCTTCTGGGATACCAATTATGTGTATATTATTTCTTTTTAGTGTATCACTTAGTTCTCTAATTTTCCCCCTCATACTCCTATATTTTTTTTATCTCTCTTTTTCTCAGCTTCCTCTTTTTCCATAACTTTATCTTCTGGTTTCACCTATTCTCTCCACTGTTTCTTCAATCTGAGCTGTCGTCGTTTCCATTTTGTTTTGCATTTCGTTTAAAGCGTTTTTCAGCTCCTCCTGACTGTTCCTTAGTCCCTTGATCTCTGTAGCAAGAGATTCTCCGCTGTCCTCTATACTGTTTTCAAGCCCAGCGATTAATTTTATGACTATTATTCTAAATTCACTTTCTGTTATATTATTTAAATCCTTTTTGATCAGTTCATTGGCTGTTGTTGTTTCCTGGAGATTCTTCTGAGGGGAATTCTTCCGTTTGGTCATTTTGGATAGTGTTTGGAGTGGTGTGGACCTGCAGGGCACTTCCCCTGTGCTGTGGTGTATAACTGGAGTTTGTAGGCGGGGCAGCAGTCAGACCTGGTGTCTGCCCCCAGCCCACCGCTGGGGCCAAAGTCAGACTGGTGTGTGCCTTCTCTTCCCCTCTCCTAGGGGCGGGATTCACTGTGGGGTGGCCTGGCCTGTCTGGGCTACTTGCACACTGCCAGGCTTGTGGTGCTGGGAATCTGGCGTATTAGCTGGGGTGGGTAAGCAAGGTGCACAGGGGCAGGAGGGGTAGGCTTAGCTCGCTTCTCCTTAGGTGATCCACCTCAGGAGGGGCCCTGTGGATCGGGAGGGAGTCAGACCCGCTGCCGGAGGGGTGGCTCTACAGAAGCACAGCGTTGGGTGTTTGCGCGTAGCAAGCAAGTTCCTTGGAAGGAACTGGTTCCCTTTGGGATTTTGGCTGGGGGTTGGGTGAGGGAGATGGCGCTGGCGAGCGCCTTTGTTCCCCAACCAACTGAGCTCTGTCGTCCGGGGGCTCAGCAACTCTCCCTCCCTTTGTCCTCCAGGCTTCCCGCTTTCTGAGCAGAGCTGTTCACTTACGACCTCCCAGATGCTAAGTCGAGCTTGCTGTCGGAACACACTCCGTCCAGCCCCTCTGCTTTTGCCAGCCAGACTCGGGGGCTCTGCTTGGCCGGTGGGCCGCCCCTCTGCCCCGGCTCCCTCCCGCCAGTCTGTGGAGCACGCACTGCCTCGCTGCCCTTCCTACCCTCTTCCGTGGGCCTCTCGTCTGCGCTTGGCTCCAGAAACTCCGTTCTGCTAGTCTTCTGGTGGTTTTCTGGGTTAGTTAGGCAGGTGTAGGTGGAATCTAAGTGATCAGCAGGGCGCGCGGTGAGCCCAGCATCCTCCTAAGCCGCCATCTTCGGAACCCTCCATTTATAGCATTTTTTAGCTCCTCCTGACTGTTCCTTAGTCCCTTGATCTCTGTAGCAATAGATTCTCTGCTGTCCTCTATACTGTTTCCAAGCCCAGCAATTAATTTTATGACTATTATTCTAAATTCACTTTCTGTTATATTGTTTAAATCGTTTTTGATCAGTTTGTTAGCTGTTGTTATTTCCTGGAGATTCTTTTGAGAGGAATTCTTCTGTTTCGTCATTTTGGATAGTCCCTGGAGTGGTGCAGAACTGCAGGGCACTTCCCCTGTGCTGTCTTGAATAACTGGAGTTGGTGGGCGGGGCCACAGTCAGACCTGATGTCTGCCCCCAGCCCACCGCTGGGGCCACAGTCAGACTTCTGTGTACCTTCTCTTCCCCTCTCCTAGGGGCGGGATTCACTGTGGGGTGGTGTGGTCCGTCTGGGCTACTTGCACACTGCCAGGCTTGTGGTGCTGGGGATCTGGCATATTAGCAGGGGTGGATCAGCAAGGTGCACAGGGGTGGGAGGGGCAGGCTCAGCTCACTTATCCTTTGCCGATCCGCTTCGGGAAGGGCCCTGCGGCACTGGGAGGGAGTCAGACCCTCCGCTGGAGGGATGGATCCTCAGAAGCACAGTGTTGGGTGTTTGTTCGGTGCAAGCAAGTTCCTTGGCAGGAACTGGTTCCCTTTGGGATTTTGGCTGGGGGATGGGCGAGGGAGATGGCACTGGCAAGCGCCTTTGTTCCCCTCCAAGCTGAGTTCTGTTGTCCAGGGCTCAACAACTCTCCCTCCCGTTGTCCTCCAGCCTTCCCGCTCTCTGAGCAGCACTGTTAACTTATACCTTCCAGGTGTTAAGTCCTGCTTGCTGTCAGAACACACTCCGTCTGGCCCCTCCGCTTTTGCAAGCCAGACTCGGGGGCTCAGCTTTGCCGACGGGCTGCCCCTCCATCCCGGCTCCCTCCTGCCAGTCCGTGTAGGGCGCACCTCCTCTCCGCCCTTCCTACCCTGTTCCGTGGGCCTCTTGTCTGCGCTTGGCTCCAGAGAATCCATTCTGCTAGTCTTCTGGCGGTTATCTGGGTTATTTAGGCAGGTGTAGGTGGACTCTAAGTGATCAGCAGGACGTAGTGAGCCCAGCGTCCTCCTACACCTCCATCTTCCCTCCTGAGATATAAACTGTAGTTTCAAAAGCAATAGGTCATCTGGATGTCTTCTTTAGCGAAGTGTCTATTCATGTTTCCTGCCCATTTCTTCACTGGATTATTTGTGTTTTGTGTGTGGAGTTTGGTGAGCTCTTTATAGATTTTGGATACTAGCCCTTTGTCCGATATGTCATTTACAAATATCTTTTCCAATTTCCGTTGGTTGCCGTTTACTTTTGATTGTTTCCTTTGCTGTGCAGAAGCATTTTATCTTCATGAGGTCCCAATAGGTCATGTTTGCTTTTAATTCCCTTGCCTTTGGGCATGTGTCAAGTAAGAAATTGCTGTGGCTGAGGTCAGAGAGTTCTTTTCCTGCTTTCTCCTCTAGTGTTTTGATGGTTTCCTGTCTCACATTCAAGTCCTTTATCCATTTTGAGTTTATTTTTGTGAATCGTGTAAGAAAGTGGTCTAGTTTCATTTTTCTGCATGTTGCTGTCCAGTTCTCCCAGCACCATTTGTTAAAGAGACTGTCTTTTTTCCATTGGATATTCTTTCCTGCTTTGCCAAAGATTAGTTGACCATACTTTTGTGGGTCTAGTTGAAAAGATGCTCAGCATCGCTCTTCATCCGGGAAATACAAATCAAAACCACACTCAGATATCACCTCACGACAGTCAGAGTGGCCAAAATGAACAAATCAGGAGACTATAGATGCTGGAGAGGTTGTGGAGAAACAGGAACCCTCTTGCACTGTTGGTGGGAATGCAAACTGGTGCAGCCACTCTGGAAAACAGTGTGGAGGTTCCTCAAAAAATTAAAAATAGAGCTACCCTATGACCCAGCAGTAGCGCTGCTAGGAATTGACCCAAGGGATACAGGAGTACTGATGCATAGGGGCACTTGTACCCCAATGTTTATAGCAGCACTGTCAACAACAGCCAAATTGTGGAAAAAGCCTAAATGTCCATCAACTGATGAATGGATAAAGAAATTGTGGTTTAGATACACAATGGAGTACTATGTGGCAATGAGAAAGAATGAAATATGGCCCTTTGTAGCAACGTGGATGGAACAGGAGAGTGATGCTAAGTGAAATAAGCCATACAGAGAAAGACAGATGCCATATGTTTTCACTCTTATGTGGATCCTGAGAAACTTAACAGAAACCCATGGGGGAGGGGAAGGAAAAAAAAAAAAAAAAAGAAGTTAGAGTGGGAGAGAGAGCCAAAGCATAAGAGACTCTTAAAAACTGAGAACAAACTGAGGGTTGATGGGGGGTGGGAAGGAGGGGAGGGTAGGTGATAGGCATTGAAGAGGGCATCTTTTGGGATGAGCACTGGGTGTTGTACGGAAACTAATTTGACAATAAATATCATATATTAAAAAAATAAAAAAAATTAAAAATTAAAAAAAAAAGCAATATGTATTTATCTTAGGTAAAATAGATAATATGGAAGAGAGGGGAAAAAAGCATTACCCCAAAACATACAACCAACAGACGGCCCCTGAAAGTTTTAATCTGCATTATATTCTTCACGAATGCATTACATTCTTGCGTATGCAGGTATTTTATGTTTGTTCATGTATGCATATGGTTGTATATTTATATAGGAAAGGTAAGATCTTCTAACCTAAATGTCATGGTAATGGATTAATTTATGTCCTGAACAAGATATGTCCAAACCTCAACCTCTGAACTTGTGATGGAACCTTATTTGGAAACAAGGTCTATGCACACATAGTTAAGGACCTTGAGATCTAGGGTAGTCCCTAAATCTAATGAGTGTTGTTCTTATAAGAGAAACAAAAGGAGGCATCACACACAAGGAAGAAGGCCATGTGAAGATAAGGCAGAGGTTAGAGTTATGCTGGCACAAACCACAGAAGACCAGGAACCACCAGACACTGGAAGAGTCAAGAATGAATTTTGCCCTAGAGCCTTCAGAGGAAGCATGGCCCTGTCTGACACCTTGATTTTGGGCTTCTGACATTCAGAACTATGAAAGAATACATTTTTGATATTTCAAACTACAGAATTTGTGGAGACTTGTTATGGCATCCTAGGCAATTAACACACTCACTACAACATATCCCATATATCACTGTGAATAATCCTTAGACAATATCTGAACCTAGTGAGAATAAAGTGGCTTGTGACCTTGGTGAGAATGCATCATTGCAATCATGGAGACAGAAGCAGTGAGATAAAGATTTGGTGGGAAGTGAAGGTCAAAATCTCTGGAACTTTGATTTTGAAGGGGAAGGGGGGGTGCAGAAAGATGGAGAGACAGAGTGAGAGGCTTATGTCTGCATGGGAATTAGGGGTCAGAGAAGGGAATTTTTTTCTTTCTTTTTATGTTTTTTTTAACTTGTTTTATTTTTTATTATTTTTAATTTACATCCAAATTAGTTAGCATATAGTGTGCTACAATGATTTTAGGAGTAGATTCCTTAGTGCCCCTTACCCATTTAGCTCATCCCCCCCAACCCCTCCCTCAGTTTGTTCTCCATATTTATGAGTCTCTTCTATTTTGTCCCCCTCCCTGTTTTGATATTATTTTTGTTTCCCTTCCCTTATGTTCATCTGTTTTGTCTCTTAAAGTCCTCATATGAGTGAAGTCATATGATTTTTGTCTTTCTCTGACTGACTAGTTTCACTTAGCATAATACCCTCCAGTTCTATCCACGTAGTTGCACATGGCAAGATTTCATTCTTTTTGATTGCTGAGTAATACTCCATTGTATATAGATACCACATCTTTATCCATTCATCCATCTATGGGCATTTGGGCTCTTTCCATACTTTGGCTATTGTTGATAGTGCTGCTATAAACATGGGGGTGCATGTGTCCCTTCGAAACAGCACACCTGTATCCCTTGGATAGATGCCTAGTAGTGCAATTGCTGGGTCGTAGGGTAGTCCTATTTTTAGTTTTTTTGGGGGAACTTCCATACTGTTTTCCAGAGTGGCTACACCAGCTTGCATTCCCAAAGGGAATTAAAAAAAATATTTGATGCCCTGAAGTTTGAACAAGTTTAAAAGTTAATGTTTAAGAGTTATTTCATCTCAGATTTAACCGTTGAATTTTCCAGTATATTCATTTTCCTCCTTATCCTCTTATTTACACTACATAATTAATGGAACACTTTCAATGGACAGTATGGGTTTTAAGCCAATATATATTTAGTTATTAGTGAATGAAAGAACTGACAAGTGTATGTCAAAGAAATGCTAGTAAATCTTGGTTTTCTGCATCTCAGGGAGACAGCAGTTGGCTGAAATTCTGGTGTGATATGGTTGGATAACGCATGGTCTGAAGGCTCCTGCAATGGTGACTCCAGGACTGGTCTAGAATATTCCTGTAAATGTATTAACCTATGGAGCAGTCCAAGAGCAGCAGTTAGGCAAGTACCACACCTTGCTGCCATGATGTGCTCTATCACTGAGGTGAGTTAAAAACAGGCCCGTCCTTTTAACCATATGTGGAATTTAAGAACCAGAACAGGTGAACATAGGGAAAGGGCAAAAAAAGAGAGAAGGAAGCAAACCGTCAGAGACACTTAACTGTAGATAACAAACTAAGGGTTGCTGGAGGGGAGATAGGCCAGGGATGGACTAAATGGATGATTGGGTATTAAGGAGGTCACTTGTTGTGTTGAGCACTGAATGTTATATGTAAGTGATGAATCACTAAATTCTACTCCTGAAACCAATATTACATTATATGTTAACTAAGTAGAATTTAAATAGAATTTTGAAAAAGAAAAAAACACAGAGCTGTCTTATTGCATCATTAATTATAATAGACAAGATATGGAAGCAACCCAAGTGTCTATCAATAGGCAAATGGATAAAGAATATGTGATACACACACACACACACACACACACACACACACACACCCCACAGTGGAATATTACCCAGCCATAAAAAGAATGAAATCTTGCCATTCACAATAACATGTATGGACTTAGAGGGCATTATACTCAGTAAAACAAGTCAGACAAACAGGCAAATACCATATGATTTCACTTATATTTGGAATCTAGTAAACAAAACAAATGAACGAACAAAACATAACAGAAACAAGCTCATAAATACAGAGAACAAACGTGGTTGCCAGATGGTAGGAGATGAAGGGGGGATGGGTGAAATAGATGGAGGGGATTAAGAGATACAAAACGGAAGTTATAAGATAAATAAGTCGTGGGGATGAAAAGTACACCACAGACAATATAGTCAATAATATTTTAATAACTTTGTATGGTGACAAAGGGTGTCTACGCTAATAGTAGTGAGCGTTTTGTAATGTATATAATTGTTGAAACACACTTCGTACACCTAAAACTAATATAATATTCTGTGTCACCTGCACTTCAATAAAAAAAAGCAAACAAAAAGTAAACGAATAAGCAGTCCTGTCTGCCCAGGGTGGGGAACTGGATTAGGGTCTGCTCAGAAGCATGATGTTGAGCATTGCTTATAAGCTTCTGATTCACCCAAGAAACTAGGGATCCTTCTGTCTACAAGATTTTAAACACAAGGTGTATAAGAGAAATATATGCTTCTTTCATAAGGATATCTATATTTTCATTAGGAGAAACAGTGAGAAATACCTTTTCACTATGCCTGCCTTAGCCCTGAAGCTCAGCCAGCCTCTATTGCTGCATCTCAACTTTTAAAGGGCCCTTGAAGTCCCACTACATGCCATATATTCTGAGTAGGTTTTCTCATTTTTCCCTTGGGACACTTGTGTGGCAAAAGTATCCTGAGTCCCATTTCACAGATGGCAAAGCTCATGCTCACAAAACCAAATTCACCTCTCCAGTTAAATGGCAGGATGGGAATGAGGTTCCATCCTTCACCCTCTCTTGAGGACACAGAGCAGGCTTGCTTTTAGAAGATGGGTTTCTAAGCCTTGATAAATGAGCATTTCACACTCCCCTGATATTGTGGCACCATGGGTATTCATCCAAAAAGCCCCTTTTAACAATGATGGTAGTAATGCACATGTATGTTCATGTACATGTACATTCTTCATTTCATAAACACTCATTAGATTCAATTTTATAGGAGAACCAAGTAGGTTTCAAAATTGAATTGATTCTGTGTGTGTGTGTGTGTGTGTGTGTGTGTGTGTGTGTGTGTTTCCTCTGGCTCAACCACCCCATCTCAAGTGTAGCTCTAGATTCAGTTCATACAAGGGGTGGGTTCTGAACTCAGATTTAGATATCCCAGAAAATGATGGACACCAAGGAATTACTGCCATGAAGTGAAAAATTCCCAAAAACTTTGGCTGAAACCATTCAACCAAGATCACAAACTCCATCTTTCCTTCTTCCTTGCTGAGCCTCCTGGTCTGTGCCTCAGACCTGCAATTCTGGCTCTGGCTATCAAGTGGCATCCGTCTCCATTTTCTTTTTCAAATAAACCAAGCAAAGAATAAGAAAAGTCTTGGAATCATTTGTTTACTAAGATTATGTTTGGAAAATTCATATGTATATTAAAGCAGTTCCATTTGCTGTTGGCCCCAAACCTATATCGCATTTAGTGATGTATTTTTTTCCCTCTTCAGTGCAGGTTGACCATGTCCACAATGTAGCATGTCCCTCCCAGAGACAAATTTTCTCCCTCCACCACCCCACCCCCATACAGGCTTCCCAGTCTCAGTCCAGTGCCCCATTCTCTCTCAGGCACCTCCTACCTGTCCTGTTCTGCCCTGCCCTAAGCCCACCTGCCTTACCTCCTACTGCCATGGTGCAACACTATCGCCTGTGTATCATTTTAAGAATGTCCTGGGGTGTGTGTATATATATATATATATATATATATATATATATATATATAATCTATACATATATCTATACATATATCTATACATATATCTATCTATCTATCTATCTAACCCATCAGTTCTATCAGACAGAATTTAAATTATATAAATTATTGTATACAGTTGGTTCACATGCTAGGTCTTAAGGGAAGGTGTTTTTGTTTGGTTGGTTGGTTGCTTGGTTGGTTTTTGGTTTTTGCCCCTTGAATAAACAAACCTCTTGTAGAGAAATTGATGGTGGAAGTACGTTGGTGCCACCTCGTGACAGGAGCCTGAGCTGCAGTTTGAGCATGGCTGAGCAGGAAGGTGGGAGGGAGGGGCTGTGGTGAAAACCCACCAGACAGCTTTCAGGACATCTGAGTAGAAAGGGGGCATTCCCAAGGGTACAGAGACATTCTCAAGGGTGCCTGTGTGAGGTGTCCAGACTCTTTCCATGCTGAATAAAAGCTCTAGGCCACTGGAACAACAAGATCACTTTGATTTTATGCCTTGAGACCTCTGGATAAATAGGTATATGCCTATATAAACAAAAAATGGATCTGTGCCCTTTATGATCATTGTAACCTGTTTTAGCACATTTTTTTACCATCTTTCTATGTAAACACATATTTCAATGATAATATTTTCAATTACTTTACAAAATTTCACTTATTTTTTAAATAAAGACCAGTTGTGGCATCATATGAATGGCCCAACATTTATTTCTCCAATACTAGTAATGTAAATATAGTTCTTTTACCACATTTTCTATTACAAACAATAGTATGCTAACATTCTCTCTTCTTAAAGTTTATTTATTTATTTTGAGACAGAGAGAGAGAGAGAGAGAGAGAGAGAACGAGTGGGGGAGGGGCAGAAAGGGAGGGGGGGCAGAAAGTCCAAAGCGGGCTGGGTGCTGACAGCAGAGAGCCCAGTGTGGGACTGTAACTCATGGACTGCAAGATCATGACCTGAGCTGAAGTCGGATCCTTAACTGGCTGAGCCACCCAGGCAGCCCTCTCTTGTCTTAATTTTAAATCCAGTACAGTTAACATGCAGTGTTCTGTTAGTTTCAGGTGTACAATATACTGATTCAACAATTCTATACATTACTTAGTGCCTATCATGATAAGTCTTCTCTTAATCCCCTTCACCTACATCACCCACCTCCTCTCTGGTACTATCAGTTCTCTGTAGCTAAAGAGTCTGTTTCATAGTGTTTTGTGGTCTCTCTCTCTCTCTCTCTCTCTCTCTTTTCCTTTGCTCATTTGTTTTGTTTCTCAAATTCCACATAGGAGTGAAATCGTATGTATCTGTCTTTGTCTGACTGACTTATTTCACTTGGCATTATACTCTCTAGCTCCATCCATGTTGCTACAAATGGCAAGATTTCATTTTTTTTTTATGGCTGAGCGATATTCCATTGTATATATATACTACTTTTTATCCATGAATCAATCGGTGGAACTTGGGCTGCCTCCATAATTTGTCTATGGTAAATAATACCACAATAAGCAGAGAGGTGCATGTACCTTCTCGAATTAGTGTTTTTGTATTCTTTGGGTAAATACCCAGCAGTGAAATTACTGGATCGTACGGTAGTTACATTTTAACTTCTTGAGGAAGCTCCATACTGTTTTCCAGAGTGACTGAGGCAGCTTGCATTCCCATCAACAGTGCAAGGGGGTTCCTTTTTCTGCACATCCTCTCCAACATTTGTAGTTTCTTGTGTTTTTGATGGGGGTCATTCTGACAGGTGTGAGGTGATATCTCACTGTGGTTTTGATTTGCATTTCCCTGATGATGAGTGATGTTGAGCATCTTTTCATGTGTCTTTTGGCCATCTGGATGTCTTCTTTGGAGAAATGTCTGTTCATGTCTTCTGCCCATTTTTTAATTGGATTATTTGTCTTTTGGGTGTGGATTTGTATACATTCATCATAAATTTTGGATGCTAAGCCCTTTTATTATTTAATTTACTTTTAAAATTTACATTCAAGTTAGTTAGCACATAGTGCATCAATGATTTCAGGAGTAGATACCTTAATGCCCCTTACCCATTTAGCTCATACCCCCTCTCACAACGCCTCCAGTAATCCTCTGTTTGTTCTCCATACTTAAGAGTCTCTTACGTTTTGTCCCCCTCCCTGTTTTTATGTTATTTTTTCCCTCCCTTCCGTTATGTCCATCTGTCTTGTACCTTAAAGTCCTCATATGTGTGAAGTCATATGATATTTGTCTTTCTCTGACTAATTTTGCTTAGCATAATACCCTCTAGTTCCATCCATGTAGTTTCAAATGACAAGATTTCATTCTTTTTGATTGCCGAGTAATACTCCATTGTGTGTGTGTGTGTGTGTGTGTGTGTGTGTGTGTGTGTGTGTATCCCTGATGATGAGTGATGTTGTGCATTTTTTCATGTGTCGGTTATGGATGCTAAGACTTTATCAGATATATCGTTTGGAAATATCTTCTCCCATTGAGTAGTTTGTCCTTTAGTTTCGATTTTTTTCCTTTGCTGTGTAGAAACTTGTTATTTCGATGTAGTCCCAATAGTTTATTTTTGCTTGTGTTTCTCTTGCCTCAGGAGTCATATCCAAAAAAGAAAAAAAAAAGGAATTGTTACAGTCGGTGTCAGAGAAATTACTGCCTGTGCTCCTTTCTAAGATGTTTTATATTTTCAGGACTCACATTTAGTTCCTTAATCTATTTTAAGTTCATTTTTGTGTGTGGTGTAGGATTGTGGTCTGGTTTTATTCTTTGGCATGTAGCTGTCCAGCTTTCCCAACATCATTTGTTGAAGAGACTGTCTATTTCCCACTGGATATTCTTGCCTCCTTTGTCAAAGATCAATTGACCAAATAGTCATGGGCTTATTTCTGGGATCTCTATTCTGTGCCACTGATCTGTGTGTCCATTTTTGTGCCAGTGCCATACTGTTTTGAGTACTACAGTTTTGTGATATAAGTTGAAGTCTGGAATTTTGATACCTCCAGCTTTGTTTTCCTTTCCAATATTGCTTTGGCTGTTCGGCGTCTCTTATGGTCCCATACAAATTTTAGGATTGCTTGTTCGAGTTCTGTGAAAAATGCTGTTGGTATTTTTTGACAGCGATTCCATTAAATCTGTAGACTGTTCAGGATAGCATGGACATTTTAACAGTGTTTGTTCTTCCTATCCATGAGCATGGGATGTCTTCCCATTTGTGCTGTCTTCAATTTCTCTCATCAATGTTTTATAGTTTTCAGAGTACAGGTCTTTTATATCCTTGGTTATGTTTATTCCTAGGCATTTTATTATTTTTGATACCATTGTAAATGGGATTGTTTTCTTAATTTCTCTTTCTGCTGCTTCATTATTAGTGTGTAGACATGCAACAGCTTTCTGTACGTTGATTTTGTATCCTGAGACCTTACTGAATTCATTTATCATTACTAGTAGTTTTTTGGGGTAGAGTCTTTAGGGTTTTCTATATATGGTATCATGTTTTTCTGCCAATAGTGAACGTTTTACTTCTTTCGTACCAATTTGGATGCCTTGTATTCCTTTTTCTTGTCTGATGGCTGCGCCTAGGACTTCTGGTACTATGTTGAATAAAAGTGGTGAGAGTGGACATCCTTGTCTTGTTGCTGACACTAGGAGGGGAAATCTTTCAGTTTCTCCACGTTGAGTATGATGTTCACTGTGGGATTTTCGTATATGGCTTTTATTATGTTGAGGTATGTTTCCTCTGAACCAACTTTGTTGAACGTTTTTACCATAAATGGATCTTATACTTTGTAAATGCTTTCTCTGCATCTTTCTAAATGATGACATGGTTCTTTTTTTTGTCACTGAAAAATTGTTTATTCAGGGGTTAATGGTTTATATAGTTAGTTCAATATTTATGTAATTTAAAATTATGAATTACCTGTGAGTAATCTAGATATCTACAATACAGACATTTGTGTAAACTACTATATTTCTTGGTATTTAACATAATTGGACTTCTCTAACTTCCAATTATGAGTCAAATAAAACATTAAACTTTCGAAGTTACACCGTTGGGAGTTCACAAATTCCTATTTGTTCAAGTTTCTATATTTACCTATATACCTTCTTATAGGAGGAAGCCAAAACCCACAAATCAAAAGTTTTAATCTGCCCTTCACAATGGGTACCAAGTCATCATAATGTACACTTTAAATATCTTACAATATTGTCCACTATGCCCCAATACAATAAAGCTGAAAAAAATGAAATCCCACACTAAAGTCTTAATCTGAACCAATGCTGAGAAATAGAGCAATAGAAGGCCTTTTATTCATCGCTTGAGCAAAAATACAGAATATATTTTTAATTAATATACTTATACCTAAAGAGAATATACTTTGTATTTAGATAAATAAGAGATTCGATGTTGGGAGTTGCTTTTGGAGAATGATCAATCAGCGCCTTATCAATGGAAGGATACTGATACAAGGGACCATCGCCTCTGGGATGCATTAACTAACCTTGGTACTTCCAGTTACTTTAACCATAAATCAGACTTTTCAGCTTCAATTTGAAAAATAGCCATTGTCTTTTCATAATTCTTTTCAGGGCCATCGAAGAAAGTTCTGGAAATCCATCTTGATATAGGATGCTTGAAACATTCCCAGTGTTCCAGGATTTGGCCTTCTGGAATTTCTGCTAACTCAGGCTTCACCAATGAATATATTCACCAGAGTTATGCCAATTGCTACTGGAATCCCACCCAACAAAAATGTAGAATTTCATTAAACTCAAATAACACCTGTCATAGAATCCAGAAGGTTTGGTGATAAACAGTCTTTTCTCATTGTTTCCACTGTGTCGCACTGAGCTGCAGTCTTCAGAAAGCCATGGGTGAGGAAGCCCTTGAATCCAAGCTGAGTGCCGAGACAGTGGCCAGAGAGAGTGGACACTGCAGTGACAGAAACCCACTGTAATGAACTCATGACCACCATGGCTACTGCAAGCAATTCGGATCATATGGTTCTTATCCTTTCTTTTATTAAAGTGGTAAATCACGTTGGTTGATTTGCAAATATTGAACCACTCTTGTATCCAATGACTAAACCCCCTTGATTGTGGTGAATTATTTTTTAAGTGTATTGCTGGATTCGGTTTGACAATATTTTCTTGAGGATTTTCACACCTATGTTCATCAAAGTGATTGGCTTGTACTTCTCTCTCTCTCTCTCTCTCTCTCTCTCTCTGTCTCTCTCTTTCTCTGTCTCTCTGTAATGTCTTTATCTGGCTTTAGTATCAGGCTACTACTGGCCTGATAGAATGAATTTGGAAGATTTCCTTCCTCTTCTATTCCTTTTTTGGAATAGTTTGAGAAGATTAGGTATTAACTCTTCTTTAAATGATTGGTAGAATTCACCTGTGAAGTCATCTGGTCCTGGACTTTTGTTTCTTGGGATATTTTTGTTTTGTTTTCTTTTGTTTCATTACTGATTCTGTTTCATTGCTGTTAGTTGTTCTGTTCAAATTTTCTATTTCTTCCCGATTCAGTTTTGGGAGGTTACATGTTTCTAGGTATTTATCCATCTCTTCCAGTTTGCCCAGTTTGTTGGGATATAATTTTTCATACTATTCTCTTATAATCCTTTGCATCTCTGTGATGTCAGTTGTTATTTATCTTCTTTCATTTGTGATTTTGTTTATTTGACTCCTCTCTCTTTTTATGATGAGTCTGGCTAATGATTGATCACTTCTGTTGATCTTTCCAAGGAACCAACTCCTAGGTTCATTGATCTGTTCTTTTGTTTTTTGTTTTGTTTTGTTTTGTTTCTTTTTCATTTATCTCTTCTCTAATCTTTATTATTTCCGTCCTTCTATTGTTTTTGGATTTTGTTTGTTCTTTTTCTAGTTCCTGGAGGTGTAAGGTTAGAATGTTTACTTTTAGATTTTTCTTGCTTCTTCAGGTAGGACTGCATTGCTGTAAACTTCCTCCTTAGGACAGCTTTTGCTGCATCCCAAAGATTTTGGATTGCTGTGTTTTCTTCTTCTTTTATCTCCATGTATTTTTATTTTAATTCCCCGTTTATTTATTTGTTAGCCCATTCATTGTTTAGTAGCATGTTATTTAACTTCCATGTATTTGTGCTAGTTCCAGATTTTTCTCTTGTGGTTCTTTTCCTGTTTCACAGCACTGTGGTCAGAAAAGGTGCATGGTGGTATGACTTTGATCCTTTTGAATTTGTTGAGACTGTCTTGTGGCCTAATATGTGATATATTCTGGAGAATGTTCCATGTGCACTTGGAGAAAAATGTGTATTCTGCTGTTTCTGGATGGAATGTTCTGAATATATGTGTTAAATCCGTCTGGTCCAAAGTGTCATTCAAAGACATTGCTTCCTTGTTGATTTTCTGTTTAGGAGATCCACCCATTGATGTCAGTGGGCTGTTAAAGCCCCCTACTATTATCGTATTATTATGAATTGCCTTCTTTATGTTTGTTATGAACGGCTTTATGTATTTGGATGCTCTCATGTCAGGTGCATAAATATTTACAATTGTTATATCTTCTTGTTGCATTGTCCCCTTTATGATTATATAATGTGCTTCTTTGTCCCCTCTTACAGTTCTTGTTTAAAATCTATTTTGCCCAATATAAGTATTGCTACCTTGGCTTTCTTTTCATATCTATTTGCATGATAAATGTTTCTCCATCACTTCATTTGCAATCTGCATGTGTCTTTAGGTCTGTAGTGAGTCTCTTGCAAGCAACATATAAATGTGTCTTGCTTTTTCACATTTCTGTCACCCTATGTCTTTTGATCAGAGCGGTTAGTCCATTTACATTAAAATTAGAGATAGGTAGGTAATCATTACCATTCTGTTACCCAATTTATGGTGGTTTTTGTGGTTTTTCTCTGTTCCTTACTTTTCTTGCTCTCTTTCTTCACAGTTAGTTGGCTTTTTTATTGATAAACTTGGATTCCTTTCTCTTTAGTTTTTGCTTATCTGTTACTGTTTTTTTTTTTTCTTTTACCGTTCAGCTTGTATATAATATCTTGTGCAAATAGTTGATGGCTGGTTAAGTTTGAACTCATTCTTTACTCCTCTCCCCTCACCCCACGTTTTGGGTGTATGTTGCCATAATTTACATCCGTTTGTTTTGAGAGACCCTTCGACTGTTTTTTATAGATGTACTTATTTTTACCGCTTTGATGCTTCCTGCATTTCTTATTTCTGCTTATGGTATTTCCTTTCCACTCAAAGAATCCCCTTTAACATTTCTTGTAGGGATGGTTTAGTGATCATGGATTCCTTTAGCTTTTGTTTGTCTGGGAAACTCTTTACCTGTCCTTATATTCTGAATGGTAGCCTTCCTGGATAGAATATTCTTGGCTGCAGATTTTTTAGTTTCGCCACTTTGAATATATCATGCCACTCCCTTCTGGCCTCCAAAGCTTCTGTTAAAAAATCCACTGATAGCTTTATGGGGTTTACCTTGTATGGAATGGTTTTCTTTCCTCTTGCTGCTTTTAAAATTATCTCATTGCCACTGCTTTTTACCATTTTAAGTATTATGTGTTGGTGTTGACCACTTTAGGTTGATTTTTGGGGGGGCCGCCTGTGCTTCCTGGATCTGGATTTCTCTTTCCTTCCCTAGATTTGGGATGTTTTCTTCAGCTATTATTTTTTCAAATTAATTTTCTGCCCCCTTTTCTCTCTCTTTTCCTTCTGGAGCCCCTATAATGTGAACGTTATTACGCTTGATGGTGTCACTGAGGTCCCAAAGTCTGTTTTCATTTTGTGTTTTGTTTCTTCTCAACCGTCCAGCTTGGTTACTTTCCATTACCCTGCCCCCCAGGTTGCTGATATGATCTGCTTCATCTAGTCTACTATTCTTTATATCTGGTGTATTTTTAATTTCAGTTATTGGGTTCTTCATCCCTGATTGTTTCTTTTTTATGATTTCTATCTCTTTGTTCAGGGTCTCACTGAGGTCCTCCAAACTTTTCTCGCATCTCATGGTATCTTTATGATCATTACTGTCAATTCTCTGTCAGACATACTACTCAATCCCCATTTCACTTAGGTCTCTTGCTGTGATTTTGTCTTGTTCCTCCATTTGGGACATATTCCTCTGTCTCCTTATTTTGTCTAACTCTCTGCACCTGTTTCTGTGTGTTAGGAAAGTTAACCACATCCCCTGCTCTTAAAACCAGTGGCCTTATGAAGAAGCAAGCCTGTAGTGCCTGCAGTGCAGTGTCCCCTATTTACCAGAATTTAGCGCTTCAGGGTTTCTCGTATGTTTGTTGTGTGCACCCTGCTCTTGTGGATGAGCTGCTTTTTCCTTCAGTTCAGCCATCCACAATGGCGCTCTTTGCCTGTGGTGGGCAGGGTTTGGTCCCTGTGTTCCTGGTGGGCCAGTCTGGGGCCACCTTGGGCTTGATTTGAGTCAGACCAGGCATCTCCCAGGGATACACTAGCACTGAACTACAGGGTACTTTCCCTGTTTTGTCCCCTGAGAAGCTTTCCTTGATGGGCAAGGCCTGCAGTCAGACCCCCTGTCTGCCCACAGCCCACTGCTGGGGCCACAGTCTGATTGTTGTGTGTGGTTATGTTTCTCTCTCCCCAGGGCAGAAGTCACTTTGGGGTGGCACTGGCCCTTCTTGGGGCTGCTTGCAAACTTCCAGGCTTGTGACACTGCTTTACATAAGCTCTGTCCAAGAGAGGATTGGAGGGGGTGGATCCATGGAAGCGTGGGGGCTGGGGAGGAGAATGGACTTGCAGTGTTAGCAAGGTTTGCATGGGTCTGCTGTGGGAGAAGACCTGGAGCCAAGGCCCGATTGGAGGGGGCATGTCCACAGTGAAACACGAGGGCCGGGTGTCCTGTCAGCAAGTTAAGTAGGGAATGTCAGCACCTCACTGGTTCTTTGTTTGTTCCCCCAGGTGGCTGTGTGTTCATGCTGCGGTTGGGGGGAGGAAACTGGCTCCCACCAGCTCCTTTGTTTGTGGGCAAGTCCCCCACACATCCCTGCCCTTTCAACACATGCTCCGAGATCAGTAAGTAAATCTCCCTCCCATGTCCCCATGTGATTTTCAAACTGCCCCTTCTATGCTGTATCTCCACAGGGCTGTTTGTTGTCTTGTCTCTTTAAAGGTGGGAACTCAGTTTCCCCTCACCATGCTGGGTTTAAGTCCCACTGGTTGTACAAACTCGTGAAATTTGGCCCTTCTGGTTTTTGCAGCCAATGTGATGAGAACTTGTCTTTCCTGTGCGGGCTACATAGTGTGAGAGTCTATTTCTCTCCCCTCTCCACACCTTGGGCAGCCCTCTCTCCTGAGGGCAGTCTCGTGGGTCCATTTAGTACCCCACTGCATCTTCACCCTTCCTACTTTCTTTCATCAGCTTCTTCTCTATATTTATCTGTGGAGAGTTTCTTCTGCAAGTCTTTGGGTTGTCTTATGGGCTATTTACACTGATATGAATGTTATCTGGTAGTATCAATGAGCCAAGGTGAGCTTAGAGTTTTCTGACTCCACCATCTTCCCGGGGAGTCTCTTAACATTCTTCTTCATAGACATTCAGATGTTTTAGTAAGCATTTCTCTTAATAAGTTCTTGAAAGTGTTTTTTTCAAAACCATGAAAACTGTATTTTATATGAACACAACTTTGAAAGAAACTATTTTATATTTCTAACAACGCTGTATGATAGTGCCTGTTTCCCCACACATTACAAATGTGAATCATTGCTAATCTGATAGGCAACAAATCGTCCCTCCTGGTTGTTTTCATTACAACTCATGTTTGCTCCCTGCATAGAATTGTACCTTTTCTTTTTTTTTTTTTAATTTTTTTAACGTTTATTTATTTTTGAGACAGAGAGAGACAGAGCATGAACAGGGGAGGGGCAGAGAGAGAGGGAGACACAGAATCTGAAACAGGCTCCAGGCTCTGAGCTGTCAGCACAGAGCCCGACGCGGGACTCGAACTCACAGACTGTGAGATCATGACCTGAGTCGAAGTCGGACGCTTAACCGACCAAGCCACCCAGGCGCCCTGAATTGTACCTTTTCAATGGGACATAATCAATTGTCACAGCCCTATGTTATTTGGAATTCAGAGTGTTTCTCATATTCCCAATTATCAACACTTCGTGGATGGCACCTGACTGTGCTGAAGAGCACAGTTCATGTGGCTTTTGCACTGGTGAGCTAAATGTGTTCTCTTTGAGCACAGCACACTGTCTTGGGAGAGTTCTAGTTCATGAGAAAAACTGGTAGGGAATTATCAAGATGACTATCCTTAGAACCAAATCCTACTTCCATCCTTAACTCTGCCCTTAAGTTAAACTTCTATCAGGGAAATTGTTGGTGTGAAGGATGTACACCTCTGTAGCCTTTTGAGAAGTCCCACCATACCGACATCCAGAAATATAGTTCCTGAATAGTCCCCTCAAAGAGGAGCCACATGAGAAAGTCCACAGAGCAGTGAAGAAAGTAGTAATGTTAAGGTCATGTCACACAGGCCAGGCCCTGGACTCTATTCTTGGATTCCTCATGCTCTTTTGTAACCTCTTCATCCACCCTCCTGTAGCCTCCGACTGCCTCCCCTGGGACCTCTCCCTGTTCCCAGGTAACCACTGAACTTCTGTCACCATTAATTTCTCTTAAAAAAAAACAAACCTTTCTGTCAATAAAACTGTACAGAATGCACTTTTGTTTTCTTGCTTCTTTCATTCAACTTAACTATGTGTCAAGCTATCCATTTGTTGCATGGTTGGATAGTTCCTTAGTATTGCTAAATAATATTCCATTGTATGTATATATGACAATTTGTTTTAGCCATTCACCTGGTGATGGACATGTGGATTGTTTTCGGCTTGAAGCTCTTTTCAGTAAAACTGTTGTGAATATTTGTATACAAATCTTTACATGGACAAGATTTCTTCTGTAGGGTAAATACATAAGGGTTCAATGGCTGGATCATATGGTAGATGTTAGATGAACAATGTAAGAAACTACCAAACTAGTTCTAGAGTGTTTGTATCATCTTTAATTCCCACCAGCAGTCTATGAGAGTTCCATCCTCCACAATGCTTAGTATGGTCAGTATTTTTAATGTTGGCCATTCTCACAGGGGTGTAGTGATATTTCATTGTAGTTTTAATTTACATTTCCTTATTAACTAACGACGTTGATCATCTTTTCATGACCCTATTTGTCACTTGTATAATCTCTTGGATGAAGTGTTTGTTTAATTGTTTGCTCATTTATTTATTGGCATGTCTATTACTGACTTAACACCCCAGGGATTTTCCATATTTTGGATTCAGGTCTATATTTTCTATATTTTGGATACAGGTCCTTTACCAGATAAATGACTTGCAAATATTTTTCTCCCAGTCAGTGGCTTGCTTTTCATTCTCTCAGCAGTGTCTTTGGAAGAGTAGACTTTTTTTTTTCTTTTCATTTTGAGGTGGTCCAATTTATCAACTCGTTTATTTGTGGATTGTGTTTTGGGTGTGGTATCTAATAAATCTTCACCTAAGCCAAGGTAAGAAGGATTTTCTTCCATGTTTTCCTCTCCTGTGTTTTCTCCTATGTTTTTATAGCTTTAGGTTTTATATTGAGGTCTATGGTCCATTCTCATTAGACTTCTATATGGGGTGATTATATGGATCACAGTTTCTATTTGTTTTTATAGTCTAGGTCGTTTTGTTATCCATACGTGAATTTTAAATTCAGCTGTTGATTTCCAATAATAATAATAATAATAATTAATAATAATGATGATGATAAGGCCCACTAAGATTTTGATTTGGATTGTATTGAATCCGTAGATGAGTGTGGGGATTTCTCATCTTAACAATTTTTGTCTTAACAATAGTGAGCTTTCCAACCCAAGGATATGGAAAAATGTTCCAGAGACAGACTTTAGATCTACTACAGAAAAATAAATCACTAAAATAAAGTTGTTATGGTACTTTCCACTTGGTAGGTGTGATTAGAATTGAGTTTGTTGAATTGTGGATTTTTTCTTCATTACCCTTCCGTAAATCCACTTCAGTGAATTCCTGGAAACTTGAATAGTAAAAGAGAAAGTGGGACAAAGCATGCATGTATTGGGGTCTGTATGCATGTTTGTAATTATGTATGTTTGCATGCATGTATGCTTAAATCGGTAAAACTGCGAGGAGTATTTATTTTGAGAAATAGGTGGTGTTAATTGCTTCACATCGTGTCTGTGCTATACAGATCTTAGTACATATTAGGAACGAAAAGAGAGTGGTGGTGGCTTGCTGTTTTTCCAGCATTCTTGGGTGAGCATGGCTGCCATGGTGACTGTGCCTGCAGTGGGATTTGGCTCAGACTGAGCTTCCATTCAGGGCTCTTGCCTGAATCACTTGTTACTATGATAGTTGGTCAAGTGTTGTTTTTCTAATTCTGTCATTCCTTCTGGATTTATTAGTTGGCATCTGACTGTATGGGAGACCTTCCCTTCTGCTCTAAGGTTCATTTAGTTATGTGTTCATTCAAGTATTTATTTATGTCAGAATGACCCATAGATTCTTATTTGTCCCAGAGTGTTAGCATTTGTTACTCTATTTACTTTGATTCTGGAATTGTCCCAGAATTGGGCAGTGTTAGCTCTTCAGTTGGCCTCTGCATCCATTCGACACCTCCCTAGATTTCTTTGAATATGTACTTTGTTCTCTGGGCCTATTTCTCCGTGCGTAGAAAGGAAGTAGTGATGCCACCTCAGCAGACTACTTTGAGGACTTGAAGTGACAAAGTCTGAAAATAACAACCCACTATGTGTAGCATCTAGAAAGCCCTCAGCAAATATGATTAGTTGCCCATTCCAGCTTTGGCTCCTTCCTTCTGTCAGTGTGATGCCTCTGACATAAACATCATAGTATGACTTCCTAGGGAAAATACTTGGATATGGAGCTGCAAGCAGAGATGAGCCTGCATTTCCATGATGTGAGAACTTCAGTGCCACTGCTGTGTGCAGGAAGAGGCTGTGGAATGGAGCTGGCAAGGAGGCACAGTGTCATTGCACAGCTTCCAGTGACCTGAGTGGAGACAGGCAAGCATGTCCTCACCCCTTTCCTCTGCCTTTCATGCATTCTCCTTTCCTCTCCCCTTCCTCTCTATTCTATGTGCTGTCTGATCTCCTGACTCTCCCTTCTAGTGGGACATCAGAGAAAGTGTGTGAACTCTGAGCCCCAGAAACAGGAGGTGATAGAGAAGAACAAGGTGTGATGTCCAGTGTCCTAGACAATTTTCTGGAGCAAGAGTGAAGAGATCAGGGTCCCATCATTGGTGCACTTTAGTTAAATCACTATCCTTCCACTAGCCTCATCTATACGATGGGATAACAATACCCAATCCAACCACTCAGAAATATTGCAGACTTTAAGTGTGATCCTATGTGGAAAAGAAATCTTTGGTCATAGGTAAGAAGGAAAGACCAGTGCCCTTTGAGTAATCATATTAGCAGACACTCAGACACCCCCCCTGATATCACAGACATCTGCATGGTAGCCGTCACATTAATGCTACACAAATTTCAGCTGTTTAGGTCAGGATTTCTCCAAGTGCGGTTCTCAGAGCACTTCTTTAATCAATAGGGAGTGCTTGTTAAATTTCCAAATTCCTGGGGCCACCTAGGTCTCCTGAATCAAAACCAGAGAGGTGGCATGGGAAGTCTCTACATTTTGAGTGATATCTACAGCTGTTTCTGGCACCCATCCAAGTTTAAAAAGCACTGCTGAGGATTTGCAATAAACACTCATTTAAAAATTTGAATTCCTTGATGTTTAATCTCCTTGTCAACTTCTCCTGCCATTCAGTTCTAAATATCTGTGTCTTCTCCAGTGTGTCCCATAGGAATCAATCCCTTCTTGTAAGTAATATTTATTCAGTGATTCATATGTGAGGCACTGAACCAGAATCGGGGACACAGCACAGAGAACAAGATAAAAAGGGTCCCAGGAGCTTTCAGTCTAGTTTTGGAACACTTGAAATAAGCAGAAAAATCAATAAGTGGGAGAATTCTATATGGGGATTTGTGCTTTAAGAAACATGAACACATGAATCGAGTAGAAAATGACCGGTCAGAGACAACTATAAATGGGACTGTCAGTGAAGCTCTTTCTCAGAAAGTACATTTGAATTGAATCCTGAACAACAAGAAAAAAAAAAAACAGGCTTGGGCAGGCCTTTTTGTGTATGCATGAGCAAAGTGTGTGAGTACCAGTTTTCTAGGAGCAGACACAAATAGACACATGAAAAACTTCAATGGGCTGGAGCTTGTCAGACACAATACAGATGAAGATAGGAGATGAAGTCAAATAGGAAAACAAGAGCCAATCCAGTGACTCTAAGAAGAAATGAAGTATTCACACTCACGCAGTTTATAAGTGGCAGAACTAGGGTTTAGACCTAGTCTACCTTCAGAGCCCACATTCCTAACCAGTACACTTAGCAAGATGAAAAAGACATGTGTTGAACTATGTCAACCCATGGTGGTTGATGTTCGGCTGGGGTCTCTTGGTACTCTAAAAAGCAAACAAACAAATAAATAAATAAATAAACAAAACCAACTCTCTGAGGTGGCTCACAGGGTCCGTTTGGGTGGATACTATATTTGGGAAGCATTTTGCCATGTGCTAGGTGGTAATTATTTAATAAAACAGAAAGGTAACAATCATAAAAACAGAAAAGTTAATAATCATCACAGTCACTACACATTAGACAACTTGGCTATTAAGATAATTCTTTGGACTCCCATGGCTAATTTTTTGCCCCCTGTTATTAACTCAGAGTGCCAATTTCCAGATGGGGATCGCATTTCTCTATGTCTGAGACCTTGCTGGTTGGCAGGCAGGGCTGGTCTGATCCTCTTTGGCAAATGAAGTCAGATGGAGTGTCATCTAGAGGTAGTAGGTTAGGTCTGCCACTGTGGCCAGGTATGTCTCCTGTCATGCACCCAGTTGCCTGTCCATCAGACAGCATTAACTTTGTTCCTATGTTTAGTAAGTCACTTTTCAAGGATTCAAAGGATACATATTTGAGATTACCCTGCAGGTAATATAAGAAGACACTGTATCAGTCATCATTCCCCAGCGAAATAGAACCCATAGGATGTGTTGTACGTGTGTAGAGATAGATAGATGATAGATAGATAGATAGATAGATAGATACATACATGATAGTAGATAGATAGAAAGATAGATAGATAGATGATAGGTAGATAGATAGATATAGGTAGACATAGGTTTGAAGGAATTGGCTCACACGGTTATCGAGGCTGAAGGCCATCTGCTGCCTAGTTCACCCTTGCTTGGGGGAGGTGAATCTTTTGTTCTATTCAGACCTTTGACTGATTGGATGAGGCCCACTCACATAATGATTTATGCAAAGCCACCAATTTACATGTTATTCCCATTCAAAAACACTGACAGAAACATCCACAATAATGTTTGACCAAATACCTGGGTAGTGTGGCCAAGGCAAGCTGACACATAAAATTAACCATCATAGATGTTCTAAGTACCTTGAAATAAAAGGAAACAGAGTACTTGTTTTCCTCTCTTTCTCCAACCATCTAAAATAAACAGTTTCCAGCTGTATAACACAACTACTAGCAAAACAACCAGGTAAGGAGCTGGGCTACCTCCACCCATGAAGATCCCTCTTTCAGAAAGCCCTGGGTAAACCTAGATAACTGAGCCCTTGAATGACCCCACTTTTCCCTTCCTATGTCTTAATTCCTGCTGTCATGATTTAAATTAGCCAATAAAGAGTGAACACACAAAACCCTAGACAAGCCAGTCTTCAACCCTAATAAAGGCAAATCCCAGGTCCCTGCTCACTCCCCCCCCCTTTACCTCGCCCCCCACAACAACATGCTGTGTAGCCCTCAGGTGTTCCATGTGTCCTCCTGGATCTGTGAGTAATAGATTTCGTTCCTCAAAGTTCCCTGATGGCTTTTTGCTGAAGCACATCCTGCAATAATAATGCAATCATAATAAACCACAAGGAAGAACCACAAGGGCCAGTCCAGCCACAACATTGGCCCCTGTGGGGGAAAAGTCTGTGGGGTCTTCCTAGGAGCAATATGGGTGTAGATGAGTGCATCAGGCATTCCTAGCCACTATCAATAGGCTGGCCCTTGTGATATTGATAGTGACGCTATCACTATCATTAGGCTGGGACTGACACAACAGTAGAGTATTGCCTTGTGTGGCTATTTCACAACCTATATGTTTGTTAGGGGGATTTGGGTATTTTCCATATTTGACTTATTATCATAATGAGGCTCTGAACATTCTTGTACATGTCTTTCGGGTGGACATTTCTTTCTCTTGGGCATGTCTCAAAGTGTGGTATTTCCGAGTCATAGAGTGTGTTCACATTGAGCTCAGAAGATACTACCAAGCAGTTTTTCAAAATGTTTGTTCTAATCTGCATGCCCACCAGCAGTGTGTGAGAGTTGCACTGCTCCACATCCTCACCAACGCTTGGTATTTTCCATCTTTTTCATTTTTGTTGTTTTGGTGGTATCCCATTGTGGTGTTAATTTTAATTTATCTGTTTTAATTTCTCTTGAACTTAACTCTCTCTGAAGTTTTTAGTCTCTTTTACTCTAAAGAAATTCCACCCTCTTTTTTTTTCTAACATCCCGATTTATTGACTTACGAAACTGGATCTTTTTCCTGTGGAGTTTGCATTCTGGGTTTTTGCCAATTGTATCCTTATTGTGTTTATTATGCTCCTATGGCTTTCTTCTTTCCTTTAAATCAGTAATTAGATTTAGAGACTTGCTTAGATATGTATCTTTTGGCAAGAGTACCTCAGATGTGGTGGTGGACTTCCCATAGCCTTACACCAGGAGCCTAGTAGTGTCTGGTGGTATCTCCTCCTGCGATGATGAGATCGATCACTGGGCTCAACTGTCAGCCTGATCCAGCCAGTATAAAGTCTTCCGCCTGCTTTTCACCTCATGTTTTTCACCGTTTCTAACGATTATGGCCTAGAACTGCATTTCAGTAAGGTTATAAAAGCACGATGTACTAATTCTTTGATTTCTTCTGCATGTTATTAGCTGACATCCTTTTATAAAAGAAACTTCCCCTCATCAACTGTTAGGTTAAGCTTACGTATAGGAACCACAGGAGGGTAAGGCGAATGCTTAGTTCTTTTGCAACATTTCCACAATCTAAAAAGATGAGTTATTTTCCTAGGATCCTCAAAGGTGAGCAATGAGTTGGATTTTTGTTTTTTTTTTTCTTTTTTTTTTCAGATTCTTATCATGAGTTCAGGGATGTTTCTGTATTTGATGTGCTTTAGTATCTTTGGCCGGTGGGAGCCCCTTCAAATTGGCTTCTTACTCTTTTGACATGCTTTCTGGCATGAGAGTTCAGTCCAGACTCACCTGGTACAACCCCAACTTAGACCAGGAATCAGTCATTTAGTGGGAAATGTGCTTAAAGGATTCAGTCTGCGGACTAGAATTGCTCTTTGCTACTGGGTTGCTCACTGTTTCTTGCCTTTTCCAGGGCATGGAGCCTGTGAATCTATGTTATATTTTTTAGAGAATATACATCATCAACTTACGTCCTGGGCTGTCCCCCTGTCCCTTTATAGGCAAGCATTTTTTTATCATCTTTTGTTTTAACCATACAGGTTTTTTTTTTAATATAAGGAAATACATCATGTGTTTTAATTTTCTATACCTTTCGCAGGTAAAAGTTGTTATATTCTACACCAGTGCTGTGCAGTAGAAATTTCCGCAGAGAGAAATATTCTGTATCTGCACTGTCCAACACAGTGGCAACTAGCTACCTGAATGTTTTATTTGGGAATTAAACATTTAGCACCCAAAATGTCGCAACTGAGACTGAGTAACTGATTTTGAAATTCCGTGTACTTTAATTTAATTTAATGTAAATACTTGTTTGTGACTGGTGGCTACCATACTGGACAGTAGCAGCTCTGCACACTTTTCTGCACCTGGATTTTTTCACTTAACGACATATCTTAGAGATTACTTCAAAGCACTATAGGTAGAGTCGTTGGTTTTTATGGCTGCATAGTACTCCAGGATGTATATATACCATGGTTTATTCAACCAGCCCCCTATTGGTGGACATGCCTCTTTTTCTTGTCTTCTTTATGAATTGTTATGCCAGGAATGGCTTTGTGCTTATGCCTTTTTTTTTTTTTGCATTTTTTGGGGGGATAAATTCTTAGAAGACAAATTGCTGATTCCAAGTGTAAGTAACCTAGTAATTTTATAATATAATATCAAATCCCCTGAATGGGGGTTGTACCATGTACCATTACTGCAAACAATGCTTGAGACTGCCTCTTTCTTCACAGATGAGGTAAATAATGAAAAGAGGCATCACAGTTTATTTTTCTTTGCATCTCCTATCAAGAGTAAGATTTACAAAGAGGTGAAAGACCTGTACTCTGAAAACTGCAAAACACTGATGAAAGAAATTGATGGGGCACCTGGGTGGCCCAGTCATTTAAGCATCTGACTTTGGCTCAGGTAATGATCTCACGATTTGTGGGTTCGAGTCCTGCATCAGGCTCTGTTGTGACAGTTTGGAGCCTGGAGTCTGCTTCAGATTCTCTGTCTCCTTCTCTTTGCCTCTCCCCCACTCATTCTCTCTCTCTCTCTCTCTCTCTCTTCTCTCTCTCCTTTTCTCAAAAATAAATAAATATTACCAAAATTAAAAAAAAAAAGAAATTGAAGACAACACAAAGAAATGGAAAGACATTCCATGCTCACGGATTGGAAAAAACAAATATTGTTAAAATGTCTATACTACACAAAGCAATTTACACCTTTAATGAAATCCTTATCAAAATACCAACAGCATTTTTCACGGAACAAGAAAAAAACAATCCTAAAATTTATATGAAACCACAAAATACCCTGAATAGCCAAAACAACCTTGAAGAAGAAAAGCAAGCCTGGAGGCATCAAAATTCCAGACTTCAACTTATGACACAAAGCTGTGGTGATCAAAACAGTATGGTACTGGCACAAAAATAGACACACAGATCAGTGGAACAGAATAGAAAACCCAGAAATAAACCCACAATTATAAGGTCAATTACTCTCCAACAAAGCAGGAAAGAACATGCAATGGGAAAAAGACAGTCATTTCAACAAATGGTGTTGGTGAAACTGGTCACCTACATGCAAAAGAATGAAACTGGAACCACTTTCTGTCACCATACACAAAATAAATTCAAAATGGGTTAAAGACTTAATGTGAGACCTGAAACCATAAAAATCCTAGAAGGCAGTAATTTCTCTGAGGTCAGCTTAGCAACTTTTTGTTTCTAAATAGGTCACCTGAGGCAATGAAATCTAAAGCAAAAATAAACTATTGGACTACATCAAACAAACTATGAAGCTTCTGCACAGCGAAGGAAACACCAGAACTAAAAGGCAACCTACTGAATGGGAGAAGATATTTACAAATGGCATGTCCAATAAAGGGTTAGTATCCAAAATCTATAAAGAACTCATACAACTCAGCACCCAAAAACCAAATAATCCAATTAAAAAATAGGCAGAAGACATGAACAGACCTTTCTGCAAAGAAGACATCCAGAGAGATGGCCAACAGACACATGAAAATGTTCTCAGCATCACTTATCATCAGAGAAGTGCAAATCAAAACCACAATGAGATATCACCTCACACCTGTCAGAATGGCTAAAATCAAAGTCAGAAGAAATGACAAGTGTTGGGGACGATGTGGAGAAAAAGCAACACTCATGCACTGTTGGTGGGAATGCAAAATGATGCGATCACTGTGGAAGACAGTATGGAGGCTCCTCAAAAAGTTAAAAATTGAACTATCCTACAATCTAGTAATTGCAATACTGGGTTTTTACCCAAAGAATATGAGAAAACCAATTCAAAGTGATACATTCACCCCTATGTTTATTGCAGCATTACTTACTATAGCTAAGTTATGGAAGCAGCCCAAGTGCTCATCAATTGATGAATGGGTAAAGAAGTGGGATATATATGCAATGGAATATTATTCAGCCATAAAAGCAAGAATGAAATCTTCCCATTGGCAATAACATGGATGGAGCTAGAGTATAATGCTAAATGAAATAAGTCATCACAGAAAGACAAATACCATGATTTCATTCATATGTGGACTTTAAGAAACAAAACAAACAAGCAAAGGGTAAAAAGAGAAAGGGAGAGATAAACCAAGAAACAGACTCATAACTATAGAGAACAAACTGATGGCTACCAGAGGGGAGGTGGAGGGGATGGGTGAAATAGGTGATGGAGATTAAGGAGTATACTTGTCCTGATGAGCACTGGGTGATTAAAATAGAAACTTAAAAAAGGAGTAAGATTTAGCATTCTTTTATATGTTTAAGAAACATTTTCTTGGTGAAATACCCGTTTGTATCTAGTGCCTTTGCTGCCTCACATGTTGTGATTTGCCCTTGCTTTTCGATAATCTCTGTTACAAGGTATGCAAACCTTCTGACCTAACTTGTAAGTATTGTGCCCTGTTTGTAATTTTTCACATTAGTTTGCTCATGGGATTTTTTTTTTTTTGCCGTGCAATTTTTTTTAATATGAAATGTATTGCCAAATTGGTTTCCACACAACACCCAATGCTCATACCAACAGGTGCCCTCCTCAATGCCCATCACCCATTTTCCCCTCCCTCCCACCCCCATCAACTCTCAGTTTATTCTCAGGGTTTTTTTAAAATATGAAATGTATTGCCAAATTGGTTTCCATACAACACCCAGTGCTCATCCCAACAGGTGTCCTCCTCAATACCCATCACCCACACTCACCTCCCTCCCACCCCCCATCAACCCTCAGTTTGTTCTCAGTTTTTAAGAGTCTCTTATGTTTTGGCTCACTCCCTCTTTAACCTCTTTTTTGTTTTTTTCCTCCCATCCCCCATGGTCTTCTGTTAAGTTTCTCAGGATCCACATAAGAGTGAAACCATATGGTATCTGTCTTTCTCTGTATGGCTTATTTCACTTAGCATCACACTCTCCAGTTCCATCCACGTTGCTACAAAAGGCCATATTCCATTCTTTCTCATTGCCACATAGTATTCCATTGTGTATATAAACCACAATTTCTTTATCCATTCATCAGTTGAGGGACATTTGGGCTCTTTCCATAGCATGGCCATTGTTTAAAGTGCTGCTATAAACATTGGGAAACAAATGCCCCTATGCATGAGCACTCCTGTATCCTTTGGGTAAATTCCTAGCAGTGCAATAATTGCTGGGTCATAGGGTAGATCTACTTTTAATTTTTTGAGGAACCTCCACACTGTTTTCCAGAGCGGCTGCACCAGTTTGCATTCCCACCAACAGTGAAAGAGGGTTGCCGTTTCTCCACATCCTCACCAGCATCTATAGTCTCATGATTTGTTCATTTTAGCCACTCTGACTGGCGTGAGGTGATATCTGAGTGTGGTTTTGGTTTGTATTTCCCTGATGAGGAGCGACGTTGAACATCTTTTCATGTGCGTGTTGGCCATCTGGATGTCTTCTTTACAGTAGTGTCTATTCATGTTTTCTGCCCATTTCTTCACTGGGCTGTTTCTCGAGTGTGGAGTTTGGTGAGCTCTTTATGGATTTTGGATACTACCCTTTGTCCGATATGTCATTTGCAAATATCTTTTCCCATTCCGTTGGTTGCCTTTTAGTTTTGTTGATTGTTTCCTTTGCAGTGCAGAAGTTTTTTATCTTTGTGAGGTCCCAATAGGTCATGTTTGCTTTTAATTCTCTTGCCTTGGGGATGTGTCAAGTAAGAGATTGCTAAGGCTGAGGTCAGAGAGGTGTTTTCCTGCTTTCTCCTCTAGGATTTTGGTGGTTTCCTGTCTCACATTCAGGTCCTTTATCCATTTTCAGTTTATTTTGTGAATGGTGTGAGAAAGTGGTCTAGTTTCATCTTTCTGAATGTTGCTGTCAAGTTCTCCCAGCAACATTTGTTAAAGACACTTTATTCCATTGGATATTCTTTCCTGCTGTGTCAAAGATTACTTGTCCATACTTTTGTGGGTCTAATTCTGGGGTGTCTATTCTATTCCATTGGTCTATGTGTCTGTTTTTGTGCCAATACCATGCTGTCTTGATGATTACAGCTTTGTAGTAGAGGCTAAAGTCTGGGATTGTGATGCCTCCTGCTTTGATCGTCTTCGTCAAAATCACTTTGGCTATTCGGAGTCTTTTGTGGTTCCATACAAATTTTGGGATTGCTTGTTCTAGCTTTGAGAAGAATGCTGGTGCAATTTTGATTGGGATTGCATTGAATGTGTAGATAGCTGTGGGTAGTATTGACATTTTGACAATATTTATTCTTCCAATCCATGAGCACGGAATGTTTTTCCTTTTCTTTATATCTTCTTCAATTTCCTTCATGAGCTTCCTATAGTTTCAGCATACGGATCTTTCACATCTTTGGTTAGATTTATCCCTAGATATTTTATGCTTCTGGGTGCAATTGTGAATGGGATCAGTTTCTTAATTTGTCTTTCTGTTGCTTTATTATTAGTGTATAAGAATGCAACTGATTTCTGTACATTGATTTTGTATCCTGCAACTTAGCTGAATTCATGTATCAGTTCTAGTAGACTTTTGGTGGAGTCTATCGGATTTTCCATGTATAATATCATGTCATCTGCAAAAAGTGAAAGCTTGACTTCAACTTTGCCAATTTTGATGCCTTTGATTTCCTTTTGTTGTCTGATTGCTGATGCTAGCACTTCCAACACTATGTGAAACAACAGCAGTGAGAGTGGACATCCCTGTCGTGTTCCTGATCTCAGGGGGAAAGCTCTCAGTTGTTCCCCATTGAGGATGATGTTAGCTGTGGGCTTTTCATAAATGGCTTTGATGATGTGTAAGGATGTTCCTTCTATCCCGACTTTCTCGAGGGTTTTTATTAATAAAGGGTGCTGAATTTTGTCAAATGCCTTTTCTGCATCGATTGACAGTATTATAAGGTTCTTATCTTTTCTTTTATTAATGTGATGTATCACGTTGAGTGATTTGCGAATATTGAACTAGCCCTGAAGTCCAGAAATGAACCCCACTTGATCATGGTGAATAATTCTTTTTATATGCTGTTGAATTCGATTTGCTAGTATCCTATTGAGAATTTTTGCATCCATATTCTTCAGGGATATTGGCCTGTAGTTCTCTTTTTTTACTGGGTCTCTGTCTGGTTTAGGAATCAAAGGAATACTGGCTTCCTAGAATGAGTCTGGAAGTTTTCCTTCCCTTTCTATTTTTTTGGAATAGCTTGAGAAGGATAGGTATTATCTCTGCTTTAAACGTCTGGTAGAACTCCCCTGGGAAGCCATCTGGTCCTGGACTCTTATTTGTTGGGAGATTTTTGATGACTGATTCAATTTCTTCTCTGGTGATGGGTCTGTTCAAGCTTTCTATTTCCTCCTGATTGAGTTTTGGAAGCGTGTGGGTGTTTAGGGATTTGTCCATTTCTTCCAGGTTGTCCAGTTTGTTGGCATATAATTTTTCATAGTATTCCCTGATAATTGCTTGTATCTCTGAGGGATTCGTTATAATAATTCCATTTTCATTCATGATTGTATCTATTTGGGTCATCTCCCTTTTCTTTTTGAGAAGCCTGGCTAGAGGTGGATCAATTTTGTTTCTTTTTTCGAGAAACCAACTCTTGGTTTCGTTGATCTGCTCTACAGTTTTTTTTAGATTCTATATTGTTTATTTCTGCTCTGATCTTTATTATTTCTCTTCTTCTGCTGGGTTTAGGCTGTCTTTGCTGTTCTGTTTCTATTTCCTTAGGTGTGCTGTTAGATTTTGTATTTGGGATTTTTCCTGTTTCTGGAGATAGGCCTGGAATGCAATGTATTTTCCTCTCAGGACTGCCTTCGCTGCATCCCAAAGCATTTGGATTCTTGTATTTTCATTTTCGTTTGTTTCCATATATTTTTTTAATTTCTTCTCTAATTGCCTGGTTGACCCATTCATTCTTTAGTAGGGTGTTCTTTAACCTCCATGCTTTTGGAGGTTTTCCAGACTTTTTCCTGTGGTTGATTTCAAGCTTCATAGTATTGTGGTCTTAAAGTATGCATGGTCTGATCTCAATTCTTGTATACTTATGAAAGACTGTTTTGTGACCCAGTAGATGATCTATCTTGGAGAATGTTCCGTGTGCACTCGAGAAGAAAGTATATTCTGTTGCTTTGGGATGCAGAGTTCTAAATATATCTGCCAAATCCATCTGATCCAATGTATCATCCAGGGCCCTTGTTTCTTTATTGACCGTGTGTCTAGATGATCTATCCATTGCTGTAAGTGGAGTGTTAAAGTCCCCTGTGATTACCACATTCTTATCAATAAGGTTGCTTATGTTGGTGAGTAATTGTTTTATGTATTTGGGGGCTCCCGTATTTGGCGCACAGACATTTATAATTGTTAGCTCTTCCTGATGGATAGACCCTGTGATTATTATATAATGCCTTTCTTCATCTCTTGTTACAGTCTTTGACTGAAAGTCTAGTTTGTCTGATATAAGTATGGCTACTCCAGCTTTCTTTTGTCTTCCAGTAGCATGATAGATAGTTCTCCATCCCCTCACTCTCAATCTGAAGGTGTCCTCAGGTCTAAAATGAGTCTCTTGTGCACAGCCAATAGTTGGGTCTTGGTTTTTTATCCATTCTGATACCCTATGTCTTTTGGTTGGTGCATTTAGTCCATTTACATTCAGTGTTATTATAGACAGATATGGGTTTAGAGTCAATGTGATGTCCGTAGGTTTCATGCTTGTAGCAATGTCTCTGGTATTTTGTCTCACAGGATCCCCCTTAGAATCTCTTGTAGGGCTGGTTTAGTGGTGATGAATTCCTTCAGTTTTTGTGTGTTTGGGAAGACCTTTATCTCTCCTTCTATTCTAAATGACAGACTTGCTGGATAAAGGATTCTCGACTGCATATTTGTTTCTGTTCATCACATTGAAGATCTCCTGCCATTCCTTTCTGGCCTGCTGAGTTTCAGTAGAGAGATCGGTCACGAGTCTTATAGGTCTCCCTGTATATGTTAGAGCACGTATCCCTAGCTGCTTTCCGAATTTTCTCTTTATCCTTGTGTTTTGCCAGTTTCACTATGATATGTTGTGCACATTGATTCAAGTCACGTCTGAAGGGAGTTCTCTGTGCCTCTTGGACTTCAATGTCTTTTTCCTTCCCCAGATCAGGGAAGTTCTCAGCTATTATTTCTTCAAGTACACCTTCAGCACCTCTCCCTCTCTCTTCCTCCTCTGGAATACCAATTATGCGTATATTATTCTCTTTAGTGTATCACTTAATTCTCTAATTTTCCCCTCATGCTCCTGGAATTTTATCTCTCTTTTTCTCACCTTCTTCTTTTTCCATAATTTTATCTTCTAGTTCACCCATTCTCTCCTCTGCCTCTTCAATGTGAGCCGTGGTTGTCTCCATTTTATGTTGCAGATCATTAATAACATTTTTTAGCTCCTCCTGGCTGTTCCTTAGTCCTTTGATCTAAGTAGCAATAGATTCTCTGCTGTACTTTATGCTGTTTTCAGGGCCAGTGATTAATTTTATGACTATTATTCTAAAATCACTTTCTGTTATATTCTTTAAGTCGTTTTTGATCAGTTCATTAGCTGTCGTTATTTCCGGGACGTGTTTTTGAGGGGAATTCTCCTGTTTCGTCATTTTGGATAGTCCCTGGAGTGGTGCGCTACTGCGTGGCACTTCCCCTGTTCTGTCTTGAATAACTTGTGTTGGTGGGCGGGACCGCAGTCAGACCTGGTGTCTGCCCCCAGCCCACCGCTGGGACCACAGTCAGACTGGTGTGTGCCTTCTCTTCCCCTCTCCTAGGGGCGGGATTCAGTGTGGGGTGGCGTGGCCTGTCTGGGCTACTTGCACACTGCCAGGCTTGTGGTGCTGGGGATCTGGCGTATTAGCTGGGGTCGATCGGCAAGGTGCACGGGGGCGGGAGGGGCAGGCTCAGCTCGCTTTTCCTTTGGAGATCCGCTTCGGGAGGGGCCCTGCGGCACCAGGAGGGAGTCAGACCCGCCGGAGGGATGGATCCACAGAAGCACAGTGTTTGGTGTTTGCGCGGTGCAACCAAGTTCCTCGGCAGGAACTGGTTCCCTTTGGGATTTTGGCTGGGGGATGGGCGAGGGAGATGGAGCTGGCAAGTGCCTTTGTTCCCCCCCAAGCTGTGCTCTGTCGTCAGGGGCTCAAAAACTCTCCCTCCCGTTGTCCTCCAGCCCTCCCGTTCTCTGAGCAGAGCTGTTAACTTATAACCTTCCAGATGTTAAGTCCCGCTTGCTGTCAGAACACACTCTGTCTGGTCCCTCCACTTTTGCAAGCCAGACTCGGGGTCTCTGCTTGGCCGGCAGGCTGCCCGTCTCCCTCAGCTCCCTCCCGCCAGTCCATGTAGTGTGCACTGCCTCTCCACCCTTCCTACCTTCTTCCTTGGACCTCTCATCTATGCTTGCCTCCGGAGAATCCATTCTGCTAGTCTTCTGGTGATTTTCTGGGTTATTTAGGCAGGTGTGGGTGGAATCTAAGTGATCCGCAGGACGCTGTGAGCTCAGCGTCCTCCTACGCCCCCATCTTCCCCTCGTCTCCATTTTATTCTGCACCTCATTTATAGCATTTTTCACCTCCTCATGACTGTTTCCTAGTCCCTTGATATCTGTAGTAATAGATCCTCTGCTGTCCTATATACTTATTTCAATCCCAGCGATTAATTTTATGACTATTTTTCTAAATTCATGGTCCGTTATAGGGCTTAAATCATTTTTGATCAATTTGTTAGCTGTCACTACTTCCTGGAGATTCTTTTGAGGAGAATTCTTCCGTTTCATCACTTTGGACAGTCCTTGGAGTGTCTCAGAACTGCGGGGCACTTCCCCTGTGCTGTCTGGAGTAACTTGTGTTGGTGGGTGTGGCCCCAGTCACACCAGATGTCTGTCCCCAGCCCACTGCTGGGGTCACAGACTGATGTGTACCTTCACTTCCCCTCTCCTAGGGGCAGGAACTACTGTGTAGTGATGTGGCCCCATCTGGGCTACTTGCACACTGCCAGGCTTGTGGTGCTGTTTTGGTGCAATCTGGCGTATTAGCCGGGGTGGATCCGAAAGGTGCACAGGGGCATGAGGGACAGGCTTAGCTCACTTTGCCATCAGTGGTCCCCTGTGGGAGGGGCCCTTCAGCACCAGGATGGAGGCAGACCCGTCAGAGGGAGGGATCCACAGAGGCATAGTGTTGGGTGTTTTCATGGTGCAAGCAAGTTCAGTGACAGGAACTGGTTCCCTTTGGGATATCAGCTGGGGGATAAGAGAGGGAGATGGTGCTGGCCAATGCCTTTGTTCCCCGCCCAGCTGAGCTCTGTCTTTTGGGGCTCAAAACCTCTCCCTCCCAGTTTCCTCTCGCCCTCCCGCTCTCTGAGCAGAGCTGTTGACTTTTAACATTCCAGATGTTAAGTCCTGCTGGCCGTCAGAACTCACAGAGTCCGGCCCCTCCACTTTTGCAAGCCAGACTTTGGGGGCTCTGCCTTGCCTGGCGGGCTGCCCCTCCACTGCCTGGCTCCCTCCCGCCAGTCTGTGTAACGCATACCACCTCTCTGCCCTTCCTACCCTCTTCCGTGGGCCTCTTGTGTACGCTTGGCTCTGGAGAGTCCTTTCTGCTAGTCTTCTGGCAGTTTTCTGGGTTATTTAGGCAGATGTGGGTGGAATCTAAGTGATCAGCAGGACGTGGTGAGCCCAGTATCCTCCTATGCCACCACCTTCTCCCCTATTCTCAGTTATTAAGAGTCTCTTATGGTTTGGCTCCCTCCCTCTCTAACTTTTTTTTTTTCCTGTGCAATTTTTAATGAAATCAAGTGTATCACTGTTTTCTCTTATTGCTTCTGGATTTGAAATCATATTTTAAAAAGTTTTCTTCACTGCTAGCTTATAGAGGAATTTCACTGTGTGTGTGCCTTTGTGGACAGGAGGGAGAGGAGATGGAAAAGAGTCACATGAGTGTCAGGTGTAAGAGGAACTCTGAGGAACCATCATGTGAGAAATCTGTAAAAACCATTTTACTAAATCAGGAGAGTTAGATGTTCAGACCAGAATCTTTGTCCTGTGCTTGTCTTTGAGAACTTGGTATCTATTATTTTCTGTGTTCCGTGGATATGGATCCAGACCCCCATAACTGACGGAGAAGGTCTTACATGAAGCAGAAACTCCATGTCACC
This sequence comes from Panthera pardus, assembly GCF_024362965.1. NCBI lineage: Eukaryota > Metazoa > Chordata > Mammalia > Carnivora > Felidae > Panthera > Panthera pardus. Next base: position 118,157 of record NW_026526792.1, read on the forward strand.
TCAGATCGACCTGTCAGATGACTAAATGGGTGGAACCACCCTCCTAGGGATATGACAGACATAAAGCCAATTCCAAAATGTACCATTCTAACAGAGCAAAGGACTAAAGGGGAAGTAAAACCTCCAACTCATCCTTTACTCTCTATGAGTGAGGTTTAATCAGGAGAAGGTAATAGTCTGCTAGTCCTATGCAAGAGTACAGATGTGTGAGTTGTAAGGTGGCAGCTTTTGTCAAGTTACAACCTCTCCCACTCAACCCTATAATTTCCCATTTGGATGCTGGTTTCTTGGACTCGGGGGTCAAGCTTGTACTGATCTTGCTTGGAATGGAGGTCATACCTTATGGGGTGGGCACTAACATCCATGCTGCTTCCTGTGGGCATTTCCAACAATGCAGGTCTGGAGATGAAGAGAGGTAAGGTTGCGATGCAAATGTAGTCTTAGACTGATAGTGTCTGGCACATAGTAGACACCCAATATAGAATTAATTAATTAATTGGTTAATTAATTAATTAGATGTAGATGTAGGCATAAACAGGAAGCGAAACTATGCATGTGTCCTTTTGGTCTTTTTATGCACATATAAAGTTTTCATAAAGAATTTGTGGAGAGTGTGATGCTAAGTGAAATAAGCCATACAGAGAAAGACAGATACCATATGGTTTCACTCTTATGTGGATCCTGAGAAACTTAACAGAAACCCATGGGGGAGGGGAAGGAAAAATAAAAAGAGGTTAGAGTGGGAGAGAGCCAAAGCATGAGATTGTTAAAAACTGAGAACAAACTGAAGGTTGATGGGGGTGGGAGGGAGGGGAGGGTGGGTGATGGGTATTAAGGAGGGCACCTTTTGGGATGAGCACTGGGTGTTGTATGGAAACCAATTTGACAATAAATTTCATATATTGGGAAAAAAATAAATAAAGTGAGGTAATTTATTATAAAAAAAAAGAATTTGTATCACACTGTACTTGTCATTCTGTAATGTGCTTTGAAGAAACATTTTGTTTCTGTTTATAAAAAGGATCCAGGGTGGCAGGGGAGGGGAGCTTTAGAAAATGGAGAACAGTGCTACCTGATGACCGGAGTCAGCAATGCAGGTGTGAAAGTCTCAACTATGGAGATTGGCAAAGGATAGGGGATGGAAAGGGCTGTGGTATTGGTGGTGAGGGAGGAAGGTGAATAGATACCATAACATAGGCCAAGATTTCTAGACTTTTCTACACACTGGCACCAATCCTTCGACTTTCATTCCCATCCTGGGATCCTCAAGCTCTGGTCTGGAAATGCAGCCCCTCAGTGAACTAAGTAGAAAGTTGCATGACTTAGTGTATGAATAATTGGTGTGAAGAAGTTTGAAACAAAGAAACATACACAAACACATATGCATACAGAAAACTGTCAAATAAATTGTTTTGATCTGCTTCCAAGGCCATGAATATGTATCATATTTGTAATCACCTCGCAATTATTTTATGCTTTTGATATTTTATTCAATGTTTCCATATTTCAGACACTATAAAAATGAAAATTTATAAAATAAACATATCTCTCTCCCCAACAATGCATACACAGTGAATTATCATAGACATCTATTTAGCATACTATTTGCATTCTACAGGATATGAACAGGTTTCTAAGTTGCTAAATAAACATATAGCTACACTATTATCTTGTGACTCAGTTGCTGATATGCCTGTTTCACAAAACTTCATCCCCATACTTTGTCAGATTGCCAATTAATACTTCTGTTTGACACATACGAGAAACATATAAAATGCATATTTAAAAGCTGAAATTGTTATGTCGCTCCCTTCTGTCCCTACCTTTTGCTCACCGTAACACAAAGATAGTCTCTGTTAACTTAGCGGTGCCTATTTCCCAAATTTTTCTCTGTATGTATTGCACTAATGTATTTAATCACACTCATACCTATTCACCTATGTTGATATATACTTTTTGCAGAAATGGGGTCATATTTTGCTTTATACATTGTGATATCCCTGTTTCACTTGATATGGTTTATTTTCTATTTATTTACTTATTTAGAGTAGCATGTTTTCACGTGATTATTAGGAATTTATGTTCCTTCTTATGTGCATCCACTCGATATCATTGATCTATCTCTATTGTTTAAGAATATTTTGTACATTGAATACGTAAACAAGTGTCTGAAGGTAGGTTAGAAATGATCTCCCCCAGCTTTTCACATGCCTTTTAATGTTTGCTATGCAGACAACATTTGATTATTTTTAATGAGTTTTCGTATTTTAAAAGTATTTCCGTGCACTGTTTGAACAAGAACAAGTGAATAATAATGCCTTCCGAGATGTGGAATGATGGCTCATAGGACAAACAGGGAAGAACCTAATCTTTGTGTATTAAAGAATTTAATTACAATACTGTTTCTTGGATTTTGTTACTTAACTTTTAATGTCTGTTCCCTGATCATTGGTAAGTATTGGTCTCGCATAGAGTAGTTGGGATTCAATGAGATGAACTGTAAAACACCTTTCATATAGTAGTTGTCCATGTTAATATCCTATAGTTCGGGTTCCCTTTCCAAAAGGCAACCATTTGTGCTGCTTCCTGGGTCCAATTCAGCACCCCAAGAATCAGCCGGTCTATGTGACCCCCATACCCAGGCCTCTTGGCTCATGACTCATGGTGCAGGATTTCATCCCCACCATCATCTTCATGCCAAATGAGGACGTGACACCGCCCAGTTTCTATATCAGGAGAGTTTCCCTCTATCAGTCCTTAAGCCTTCAAAATCCATCACCCAAAGGGGAGACTTCTGGTTGGCCTGTGCAGATGGCAAGGAGTAGATGTTTGATTCTGGAACATTTACACAGCTCTGCAAGTCTGAGGTTGGTCATCTGTAAAATGGGACTAAGGGTGCCTACTTCCAGACTTGTAAGAAGAAAGGGAGAAATCTTCAAAGAATGTCTGGCATGTAGCAGGACTTGAGGTATATTACTTCTGGACCACACTGCCTCCTCTGCCCATAAAGTAGAAGATTTGAAACATTATCTGGAAATGTAGCAGCAAGAAGTGAACTTTGGTCCCATTTCATCATTTCCTATTCCTTTCATGCTTTCCTGTCTCCTTAGTTTCCTTCTACTTTGACATGGATGAAACATTTTTTTTTTTACTGAGCCCTCAGGAAGAAGAAATAATATGGAAGAAATAATAATAGTAACAGGTCAACTATAGAAGATGGGAGTCATCAAGCATGTGTCCCAGTTGCCAGACCCATCACTGACCACAGGACCTTGGGTGACTTCCCTCCCCTGTGCTGGCCTCCAGCTTAACACAGAAGAACACTCAATGTATACACAGGGGTTAGGGCAGGGGCTTTTGGGTCAGAAAGACCTGGATTTGATGCTGGGAACCAGTACTTCCATGATCTTGACCAAGTAATTTATCTACTATATGTGCTATAATTGTTGGTATCTTTTATTATTGTTGTTAGTATACTTGCTTTAATTATTCCTACCACCCAGCCAAAGTGTGAATGATAGAAGTGGGGATTAACTGCCAGACAGTACAAAGTTACAGATGAACTCAGCTGAGGGTGGGGAATACAAAAAGTCAAGACAGAGAATAAAAGTGAAGTAGAGAAGCACAAGGCTCTTTGAGTACCATTTCCTGTGCCCATCCTCTCATGACCCTGGGAAGGTTCTGACCCAAGAGCACTCTTGGTTTTCAACTGAAGACAGCCACAACCTGAGGGCTGCCCTGGAGCTATGGGGCTAAAGGGCTAAGTCCTCATCAACTCCCTCCCCCTTCAAGGGCCACCAACATTCACCCTCCATCTAAACCCTTCTCTTTTCCCTTTTCTCCTGGGTTATCAAGGAAGGTCTACCTGTAGAACCTCCCAGAACTAACCCTGAAGAATTTTCCCCATACAAATGAGTTTCAAACCCTGCAGTCTCTGAAAGTTGCCCTGCACACCAGCAAAGGAGTGGAGGGGACTCTGAGGTAAAGACGGAAATGCCTACCTCTCAGAGATAGGTCATCTCCACATGTGTATACCTGATCTGACTTTTATAAGTAATGACTTTATACATTTCCTATACACAACCTATCGAGATAGACTCCTCTCTCTCTCTCTCTTTCTCTGTGTGTGTGTGTGTGTGTGTGTGTGTGTATTTTCCTGAAAATAACTATCTTCAGCTTTCTTTTCTCATTTAGTATCTCATCTAATGTTTGCAGTTACATTTTTATAGTTATTGTGGTTGTATAGCTTTTCATAGATTGGTTGGACACTCCTATTGCTTTTAATAACAATTCTAGGTTAATATCAACTTATGATCTCTTTACTGATTTCTTTTGATATCAAGGACATTTATCCTATGTCATCCATGTATATGGGTAATTTGTAGTTCCCAGGTTTTCATGTGCTCTTTAATGCCATTTCCCTCCCGCCCCGCAAAAGGTATCTAAGTTCATTTGTATGGCTAAGCAGTTATACTGTTCTCTGTATAAAAACATTTTAGTCATATGCTATGGGCACAGAACACCATCTCCAGGTTTACCAGGGTAACATTCCCCACCTCGACAGCTGCGTGGCCCTGGGGAGCACACACACAGCCTGGGATTTAGGGGGTCCAGGATTTGAGACCCTACCCCGCTGTTCTCAAGGAGTCTCTGACCCTCTCTGACTTTACCTTTGCCTGTAGTACAAAAATGCCTGCCTCAAAATGGATTTTGCAGGGATTTGACATAATAGGCAACATCATTCTTTATTATCAAAAGAATCAGGAATTCTGAGTGAGACAAATATGCAGAACAACTAGTCCTTTGGGTGGATTAGTGTCAGTTAACTGTTGGCTTCCCAACCCCAAGCAGGCCTCCTGCTCCTTCACAGGGTTATACTTAGACTGGAGGAGAAACACAACAAAGATGACCACATCCAAGAGTTTCTTGTCAGGGCTGTATTCTCAGCATCCTGAATCAGCCTGGGTGAGGGCCTCCTCTGGAATCGTGTGCTTGGCCTGGAGGAAGTAAAGGGAGGAAGGTGGGAGATCAGCAGAGCCATGAGCCCTGAGTCTCATCCCCAGGTCACCCAGTCTCCACTCACTTGGCCTGAATACCTGGACCTCACCTTGGGCCAAGTGAGAACCAGTGTGGTCCCAGTGGTTGTCACAAAGTCCCCTGGGGTAGAGAAAAGTCAGATGACATCCATTAGGGCTGCCATTTCCCAATCTATGCAAGGAAAATATGGCTCCACATTTACTGCAACATATGCAGTAGAATGAGCCCTGTGTCAGTGTGTACTGGGAAAACTCCTGAAACCAAAACATCTGTTAATAAAGGAATGAGGCCCACAGAATTCATAACAGTAATGTAAACCTGTTCAAAACAACTAGGTAATTTAGTGTGTATGGAGACAGGAATGTTCAGGGTGACAATGAGTGAAATAACCAAGCAAAACAATTACCTGCAAGTTCCCATTATTCCCTTCTTGGCTCCTGCCAGCTCCTATCTGCATGCTGCCTGACCACTCACTTCTTAGACCACTGGAGGTTCATCCCAGACTGGGTGGTGAAAAAGGGCATCATTCCTGCTGCTCCTGAGAGAAGGTGGTCAAGAAGCTTCAGGAAGGTGTGGGAACTGGGATAGAGAATGTATTCTGGGTCTCCTTAGGGCTGACGTCCCTCACAAGCAGAGTTATCATTCACGATGCATACACTGGGCGAACATGAGCCCTGGGACAGCTGGACACATAGGCAGCCCCACTCCCTCAACAACGGCCCTGCTTCCACTGCCACTCAGCAACTACATTCCTTCCATACCCCTACTGTGCCTGCTCCCCCCCCCCCCAGATTGCTTGGCTGATACCTCTACCCCTGCCACAGAGACCACCTTTGGAGAGATTATCTACCAGTTTCGCTAGATTAGGAGGCTTAACCGCACCTCAGAGATGGTTTTATACTCTCATTTAGTATGTAAAACAGCCCAAGGAGAGGACTGTATAATCCTCATTTTCAGAGGAAGACACTGGGTCACAGAGGGGTCCTATGACTTGACCAAGGTCGCACAGCTAGTGGGTGTTGGGGTCTGGAAGAAAACCCATATTCTGATTCCAGAACCCATGCCCTTACCACTAGGCTAGACTCCTTGGATCTACCTGTTGGCTTTCTGCAATACTGAGAAAATCCCAAGGGCTACACAACCACATTCCCACACCCCTGAACCAAGGCTGGGCTGGGAGTGCCACCCAAAACACAGCACTCACCTGGAATTGCTGACAGGGGTGGCAGTGAAAGTCTGGGTGAAGGTACAGATACAAGGTACAATAAGTGAATGTGGTTGAATGTCACTTATATGTCAATGACACTTGGTGGGGGGAGAGGGAAAATAGGTTATGAACAGAACCCTGAGAATTTCTTTCCACTTCAACAACAAACAACAATACCCCCTTAGAGTTGCACATGCTTGACACACTCACACAGCATTCCCCAGTCAGGATCTTACATGATACTCATGCTGAAGGGGACAAAAGTTCCTGGGAATCGAGGTGTCAGGAATTGGGAGAGCAACAATAGGAGCGATCTGCCCTCAGTGACAGGAGTGTTACTATGTGCAGACTCTGTGACAGCCACTTCACAAGTTCATTTGATTCCATTTTCACAGCTGCCCAAGAGATGGATATTATTGGGTCCCTTCTGCAAATGAGGAAAATGAGAGGTTAGGTAATAGGCCCAGGTTTGAAAGGTAAGGATTTAGGGTGAGGGCCATCAAACCCCACAGCCTGTTTCCCTAACACCCTGGGACCCAAGGTAGGAATGAAAAACATGCAGGTGTTGGGCTGGGGGCCCACTGGATGGGTGCTGGTTGAAGGTTTGTCACCTGTGTGAACTCAGTCTGAGCTGGGCATGGGGAACGAGGCAGCCACAGGGGCAGGCGACCATCCGCAGAAGGAGTAGAGGGTCAAGTCCCAGGTCAGCATGAAGCTGAGGGTCTGCGGTCCCCTCTTATGATCACCGCCTTCCCTCCTGATGGCCCCAGTGCACCTGTGTCTGTCTCAGTCGGTTCCTTGCCTGAGGGATTATATTCGTTGTCGGGCTACCCATGGATCCTCTGAAGGACCGGTTTGGATGATGTGACATGTGTGGGGGTGGGGAGGGAACAGTGCCTCTGAGAAGCCTCTCCATCTGTCTCCTCAAACACCTCTGCTCTCTGACTTCCATTCCTGCCTCAAGAAGTCCTCTGCTCCCTGGCAGTCTCCCACTTCTGGCCCCCTGACTCAGGGAACCCTGGTTTGTCTCAAGGAGGGCCCAGCTCCTGGCATTGGGTCAGAGGAACGGATGTCATGATGGCAGCCCCCTAGGACCTCAGCCCTCAGCATGGGCAGGAAAAGCCACCATGGCATCCTGGAATTGGAGGAGGGGACACATTTGGTTCAAGGAAAAGAGGGTCCCTCTCAGAACAAGGGAGGGAAGCACCATCTCAGCAGGGAGTAGGAAGGCCTGTCTCAGCATGAAGCCCTGGGGTTGAGGGCCCTTCTCAGTCCAAGGCACCAGCACCTGGCCCAAAGTGGTCACTCTGGTTCTGGAGAGGAGATGGAGCCCTGCTTCCTGGAACACACTCATGGGAAGGCATGTGTCTTAGTCTGCTCAGTCTGCTATAACAAAATACTGCCAAGTTGGTATCTGATAAATGACAGTAATTTTTTGCTATCCACTTTGTAGGCTGGAAAGTCTAGATCAAGTCACCAGCATGGTCGCTTTCTTGTGAGGGCCCTCTTCCTGGTTCATTCCTGGCATCGTTTTGCTGTGTCCTCACATGGTACAAGGTGTTAGGGATCTCTCTGGAGCCTTTTATATAATGGTACTCATTCCATTCAGGAAGGTTGCACCCTCATGACCTAAGCACCTCCCAAAAAACCACCTCTTGATACTGTCATCTTTGGGTGTCAGGATTTCAACAAATGAATGCGGTGAGGTGGGGGACACAAACAGTCAGAACATAGCAGTATGTTAGGGAAAGCTAAGTGCAGAAAGGTAAGAAACAGACCCCAGACCAGGGAAACAGGTAAGCAGGTCACAGGAAGGAAAGGAGACCTCTAAGCACAGGTGAAAGACAGAGAGAGTAGAGAAGGCAGGGCACATGGTCCTCCTCATAGCTGCTGCCTCCTGCAGATGGGCACTGTCAGGTAGCTCATGCTCCCAGGGGCAGAGGTCCCCAGGAAAGGTGTCACAGATTCTCTTCTAGCCACAGCTCCCTCACTTTGTCCAACTCTCAGGCTGACGTCTGCTGAGAAATATGGGGAGGAAGCTGGAAACGAGTCCCAGGGAAAGAGAGACATGTGGGCCCCTGCACCTCCAGCCCCCACTTTTCCACACAGGTACCTTCTCCTGCCTCCTGTCATCACTGATATACACTACCACCCACCGTCAACCCCAACTTTGATCTGCCTCCCTCTTCCCACCTCATTCTTGGAGAGCTTCAGGATCTTGACTGTGGGGACCATCTGTATAATGTCAGACAGGCCATCCAGCCTGTACAGTTTGTTGTTGCTCGAGTTCAAGGACAACAGCTTTTTGTGAGAAGGAGTTAGAGTCACAGTTACTATCTAGGGCCTCAGAAACAAGTCTTCCCTCCACACCATTCGTACCATCCTCTACCATAAAAACAGCACTGGGCATAAGGCCTCACATCAGGGGGAACTCTTTTCAATGATCTTCAGGGTGGCAGCCATGCATTTTCTTCAATTCAGGATTATATCAATATCATGGCCCACCAAGTCTTCAACAATCTGAGAAGAGGCAATAGGAAGGCTGAGAGGGTTCCAGGGTCAGTACCAACCCCTCCCCACATTGTCATCCTTTAAGTATCCCTCCCAGGCAGATCCCTGCCCTAGCATTACTGCTGTCAACTGTACCTGGGTCAAAGCAGAGCCTCTGGAGGTCAAGAATTTGCTGGGAGACATCATAGTGTTTGTTCATGGTCAGCTGCAGAAAGAGATGGAGACAGCCACTGTGAGGCTCTGGTGGGGATAGGGAAATCGGGGGCTGGAGGAAGAAGACGTAGGTCTGGGTGTGAACACACAATGGGCCTTGAGTCTGCATTACCTTTAGATGTTCCATTTCTTCTGGCTCCAACTCATACCACACAGAGTAGGATACAGCAGAATGACTGACAAAGAGATATCTACAGAAAGGAGGGGTGGGGTAAGCACTAGGAACTCTCATTCTAAAGAAGACAGCTAACCCCTGGCCTGTCCTCCTTCCCCAGGACTAGGTACAGGTAATGTCCTTGACACAAACCTTCTGGTTCTCCTCGTTACACATCTTAGAGCTGACACCCTTCAATGCAGAGGCAGTGTCAGCATCCTGGACAAAGTTCTAGGCCTGTGTTTTCACATAGTGGAACTACAGGTGGCAGAAGCAACAGAAAAAGTGTTGGAGAACCAGCTCTCCCCCTTCCCTGTGCCCACTCCTCTGGCTTCACCATTCTCTTATACATCAAAAGGGGTGAAGGGTACACTGCAATGGCTCAGGATTGAAATCAGTAGCCATGTATTGTCATACTTTCTTCCATAGGGCATGTAAGGGGTAAAAGAGAGGATAGGAGAGAAGAGTGGCAACATGGAATTAAGACTAGAGAACAGATCCTTTTCCAACCACCTACTGAGCTTGAAAAGAAAGTGCTAAAAAAAGGATCATTGACATAATTTCATATTTTGTACCAAATATGGATTTCTTTATTTTTATTGTTTTATTTATTTTTTTAGAGAGAGAGAAAGCATGCTCAAGTGGAGCAGGGGCAGAGAGAGGGGGACAGAGGATCCAAAGCCGGCTCTGTGCTGACAGCAGTAAGCCCGATGTAGGGTTTGAACTCGTGAACTGTGAAACCATGACCTGAGCCAAAGTTGGACACTCAACTGACATTAGCCACCCAGGTGCTCCCCCAAATAGGGATTTATTAAATGCCCTTTCTCTCCATTCAAACCTCTCCTTCCAAATAAACACTTAAGATATTAGACGTGATCTTCCTTTTATACATTTCCAGGAGATTCTATCTCGTGAAGACCCTGCTTGCCCCTCAGATAAAGTCTCCAGAGACTCGACCTCCATCTCCCGCACTCATCTTGAGCCAAACTGAGACATCCAGTGGAAAGTTGCTCCATCACCTTGGGTGCAGTTTTCACCTTTGCTTTTAGCCATCCTCTACTCTTATCCCTTTACATCATTTCTCTGAACCTACCCTTAGGTGACCGAGGCAGATAACTCCTAGAAGAAAGAAAGAAAGAAAGAAAGAAAGAAAGAAAGAAAGAAAGAAAGGGACACATTACAAATCTCACCTGTTCCCAGCAAAATAATCTAGCACCTCTACACAAGACCATCACAGCTGCCCTGACGTGTCTCTCCTGCACATTCCATACGTCTTGCCAGAACTGTGATCTCGAACCCACTCTTATGGTTCCATCTTGCCCATTCACCTTCATTTATCTCCATAGAGTAATTCTTTCTTTCCATATGTCCACATTAGCATGGACAAAACTTTAATAATGCCACTGGCCCCTCCCATGGTACAGTTCGTTGGCCTAGTGGATGCTGTGGGGAAGTGGAGAGAAAGAAGAAATCCATGAGTTCTAAAAAAGATTTCTACACTTTTGCCCCTCGGATACCAAGACTACCAGACTACCATTAAGATTGCTCAACCATTAATTAATGCCTACACTCTGTCATGTTGTAGGGAAAAAAAAGATATAGTTAACTACAGGGTTATGTATTCCACTGGCTAGTACAGGTCAACCATGATGACTGATCACTTAACATTGTTAAAGAAGAGACAACAGGCCCCAAATGGAGTCACTAATGCTATAAGCGTGTGTCACCTAATTTCAGGTGATTACACCTAATACAGGTCACCTTATTTACTTAATACCTAACCTAATTGCAGTCTCAGCCTCTCTCAGGAATGTAATCTTAACTAGTTAGTCTGGCATCTCCTGGTCAGTACTAGTGAGGTAATCTGCTTAATAGGCCCCTGCCATCCCCCAAAAGGAAGGTCACCTTGTCTGAAACAATCCACTATTTGTTAGTAATTTCCTTGTCCTGTTGCTTTCTGCCTATAAAGGTCTTCCATTTTGACCAGCTCTTAGGAACTTCTTTCCATTTGCTAGACGGCATGCTGCCTAATTCATGGATTGTTGAATAAATCCAATAATATCTTTAAAATTTACTCACTTGAATTTATTTTTAACACTATCTTATTTGGGGTTGTACATAAGTATCATTCATTGCTGCTTCTCCCTCTTGTTCATGGATTCATGAAGATGAATGCCAGAAATGCCATGTTTATATCAGCTTTCATACTTCCTTGGGAAACACCCAGGTATCTAGGTCCTCTTTGAAAGGAATTCTGTCTATCAACATACTCTGAAATCAGGAAGAACGGTATAAAAACAACAAAATTAAAACCAAATCAAGGTAGAAAACACATCAATGGCCTGAATAACAGAGAAAAGTCCTGTGATAACTTTTATGGGTAATGAAGAAATATCGTTGACTTTTTTCATCTAAAAAGAAATATAACAACAACATGCTTAAAGTTTGGAAACCTCCACTATGGATCTGCTTCCTGGAAGATGAGAGGTAGGGAGCATCCTCAGCCCGGGAGAGAACAAGCACACAAAGAAGGGTTGGGCAGACGGTCCATTCTGAGATCTTAGTTCCTGCTCTGACATTTCCAGGCTGGGTGACCTGGCACAAGTTAATTACTGTCTATAACCCCCCTACTCCAACCTGAACTCTAAAGCAATAACAGAATCTACCCTGACTGTGTGGTGCTATGTTTCAAGAGTCAAAGGCAAGTTACCCACCTGGATGGAGAATTCTATAAACAAACAATTAGTCTGAAGAAATACCCAGCATTAAGCCTGGTGAGACAAAATGATGGAGGATCCTGAAAGAGAAAGGACAAGAGTTGAAGGTGTCGTAGAAAATAATAACAACATATGTTCAATTGGTCCCAGATAAAAAGGAAAGGCAACAGTACAGAAGATATATTTAAATAAATGATAGTTGGGAAGTTTAAAAAGTGACCAAAGACATCAAGTCACAGATTCACAAAGCTCTGTGTTTGTCAAGCCTACAGGGGTATGAGGAAAACCAAACCTAGGCCTTATTGATTATCTCAAAAGAAAGGAAAGGAAAAGGAAATTAGAGCAGAAATAAATGTAATAAAAATAAATATAAAGCAAATATTAGGATGACATGTTTAAGCCAAATTATGTATGTTAATGCCATTACATGTAGGCAGATGAAATATTCCAAATCGAAAGGCAAACATCGGGCTAGATAAAAATTCCGTCAAATGCACCTTAAAAGAGACACATGTAAAGTTTATTGATACAGAAAATTAGGGGAAATGTCAACTTAAACATTAACCAACAGAAATCTAGTATACCCATCTTAACTGGGTATGCTACTATACCCATCTTAATTGGTCTTTTTGTCCCTCCTGCTACAAAGCTCCGAAAATTCTTGGAATATTCTATGTTGAAAATGATAAATCTGTCTTTTTTATGTTAGTGAGATGACTTTTGGAAAACACCTAAGGTTGGGGGTTGGTTGCCAGAAGAACCCACCAAGAGATTAGAGGGTTAGAACTTTCAGTCCTACTTCCCTGACCTCTAGGGAAGACAAGGGGCTGGAGACTGAGTCCAATCACCGATGGCCAATAATTTAATCCTGACCATGTAATTAAGCCTCCATGAAACACCCCAAAGGACCAGGTTCAGAGATTCCAGGTTGGTAAACCGGAATGCCTCCATGTGCCACTGTGTCGTGCCCCAAACCTCACGGGGACAGAAGCCTCTGCGTTTGGGGCCTCACCCCATGTATCCCTTCATCTGGCTGTCGATTCCTATTCTTTAATATCCTTTGTAATAAACCAGTGATGTAGTGAATAAACAAGTTTCCCGAGTTCTGTAAGCCACTCTAGCTAATTAATCGAACCCAAGGAAGGGGTTGTGGGAATCTCTGACTTATAGCCAGAGTGTCAGAAGCACAGGTAACAACTTGGACTCGAGATTAGCATCTAAAGTAGAGGGCAGTCTTGTGGGACTGAGCCCTTAACCTGTGGAATCTGATGCCATCTCCAGGCAGATGGTGTCAGAATTGAGTTACCTTATAGGACACCCAGCTTGTGTAGGAGACTTGCTTGAATATGTGTGGGGGGAAACCCACACATTGGAATTGGGTACAGTATATTAACACCTAAAACTGACAGAAGTAAATGGAAAAATGGACAAATCCACTATCACAACTGGAAATTTTAACACATCTCACTGAGTGATAGCGAAAACAGGGAAACAAAAATTCAGTTAGATGAATTAGATTTAAACAATGTTAGTAACAAGTGCTTGCTTCAGCAGCACATATAATAAAATTGAAACGATACAGAGAAGATTAGCATGGCCCCTGAACAAGGATGACACTCAAATTTGTGAAGCATTCTGTATATTTTTTTTAAATGTTATTAACCAATTTATTTACTTAACTGACATGAAACATGGCAGAATAAGTCACATGCTGGGCCATAAAGGAAGCCTTGGGAAACTTCCAAGAGCATAATGCAATCTAGCCTGAGTGGTTGGTGTGAAGATTCAAGGGTAATGTTGGGTTCTCTGCCGCTCTCCTACCTTTACATCAATCGCAAGAACATTAATCTCCAACAACCCCCTGGCTCCAAAAGACCCTCTCCACATACCAAACCCTGGACCTAAGAGGAGCACATGACTCTGGCCTTTACCCTCAACTAAATGTCTTAAAATATACCTGAGATATGCTGTAATCAGGTACAGTGAGACGGCAGACATGGAGCCAATGTCCTTGAAAGAAGAGTTTATTACCTACAGGTCCCAAGAGGAGGGGACATACAATAACACTCAGGGTCACACGAGGAAACTCCTGGTGGAGCTGTCAGGTGGCAGAGAGAATGAGGGGAAAACATGAACCAGAGTCTTTATTCTGGTTTTATGGAAACGAACGGGAGAAGCAAGATCAGTATGCTGAGTAAAACTTTGGATTGAAAAGTTGGAATAATTTTGGTGGGCTCTGAGTGATAAGGGTAGCCCCTAGTTGTCCAGTGTCTGGACTTGGGGTGATTTAGGGAAAGGAGAATATTGGACTGGGGTGTGAGAGTTTGATAAAGGAGGTGGCTGGGGGTGTGGGCTCTGGATTTGCTGGTTTACATATCAAAATCATGTTCATAGGCAAGTTGACTGCTAGCTCAAGGAATTAGCTCACCCTAGGAGACCCAGTTCCTCACCAGGTCCACAGGCTCTTGTGGTATCAAACCATCAGAAAATATAGTTAATAGAAAACATGATGAATACACCGAGGGTAAGATTTCACCTCAGTCATAACCATAGCCATAGGAGGAGAGGTTTTCCATGTAGAACTAGGATAGGTGTATCATGGCCCATTGGGGTCATGTCCTCAGAAGAAAGGAAAACACTCAGCCTGGGCACTTGCCACCTCCCATCTAAAGGGGGATTACTGGGTTCCTGTTGGATGGAGTTGGAGAGGGGGACCAGAACCCTCCTGGCCTGTGTGGTCCTGAGACTGAGGACCAGCACTGACCAACCCACCCATGGAGTGACCTGCAGGCAGTGACCCATCACCAATGTATTCACAGGGCACTTATGAGGGTCTGAGGCTGGAGGTTTGGAGAAGATCCAGGAGGGCTGCTGAGGAAGGCAAGAGCAGACCCCAAACCACTTTGTCAGGGCCACACAAACAAGATGGAGTCCTGACAGGAAAACCCTTCGCTGGCAGCCAGAAACACACACATGCGCACACACACACACACACACACACCTTCCAGTTCTTACTTCCTCCTGAGTTTTGTGACCAGCCTAATGCCCCAGGAGCTATTTCCAACTGCACCACTCTTACACAGGAGGCCAACCAGAGTCCAGGAAGCCTAAGACCCAAGTACTTTGCAAATATAGGAGATTCTATGGCCTACTGTATAACATGATGTTCCTTCATTTTTCCTCAAAAGGGGATTCTGACCACATAGTCACCAGCTCCTTGCCTTTGCTGAGGTTGCTGAGTTTTAGCTACAGGAGTTTCTCTGGGGCCATTCAGATACTACAGAGAAATCGAGACCGGAACTGAGCTCCATGAGATACGATGACGCTGCCATGCATAGCTGCAACTAACTCTTTCTGCAATACAGTTGACCCTTGAACACAGGGTTCAACTGCACAGGTCCATTTATAAGAATATTTCTTTTTTACGCTTCAGTCCTGTAAATGTATTTTCTCTTCTTTACGATTTTCTTCATAACATTTTCTTTTCTCCATCTTACTTTCTTATAAGAATACAGTTTATAGGGGCACCTGAGTAGCTCAGTCAATTAAGTGTCTGACAGTTGATTTTAGCTCAGGTCATGATTTCACAGTTCATGGGATCAAGCCTTGTGTTGAGCTCTGTGCTGACAGCACAGAGCCTACTTGCGATTCTCTCCCTCTCTCTCTCCTTCCCCTCCCCAGTGCTCTGTCTGTCTCTCTCTCTCTCTCTGAAAATAATACACATTTTTTTAAATATTTTTTAACACTTATTGATTTTTTGAGAGACAGAGACAGAGCATGAGTGGGAAAGGGGCAGAGAGAGAGACACACAGAATCCAAAGCAGGCTCCAGGCTCTGAGCTGTCAGCACAGAGCCCGATGCGAGGCTCGAACTCACGAACTGTGAGATCATGACCTGAGCCGAAGCCAGACGCTCAACCGACTGAGATACCCAGGCGCCCCATAAATATTTTTTTAAATAAAGTATATAATACATATACAAAATACGTGTTGATCGACTAGTTATATTATCAGTAAGGCTTCCAGTCAGCAGTAGGCTATTAGCAGTTAAGTTTTGGGGGAAGTAAAAGTTATACATAGATTTTCAACTCTAGGGGGGAAGGGGGTCAGAGACCCTAACTTCCACATTGTTCAAGGGACAACTGTATATGAGGTTTTCTGAAATAAGTGTAAAGTAACAGGAACATTTCGAAATAGTCACGTGGCAGGAAATAACTCCAGCACATTCCAAAGAGGTTACACACAAAACAGCTGGAGGGTGTAAAGGAAACAGCAAACATTTGGTGGGTCACTATGATGAGAACAGGAAAAAAAGATTGGTTTTTCCTTTTAAAAATGTAGTTTTTCCCTTTAAAAATGGCAGAGAAGTGGGGGGACGGAGATTTTCCTCATCCCTCAAACACAGCCATATTGAGGTCAGATCACTTGGGACACCCAGAAAATTGATCTGCAGAGTGGCAGAAGGATCTCCACTGTTCAAGGAAGACTGTTTGGCCGGATCAAGGTGCATGTATGTGAATTGGGGGAGACAAAATGGCACAACCATGGAAGGGAGGGAACCCTTTCTGTGGAGGGACAAAGGGGAAAGAGAGAGGGGTTGTGAAAGTGCAACATCTAGTTAGCACAAGAGGAAAACCTCTCTGGACCACGGACTAGGGAATGGGAAATACGGAGAGTGCCAGTTTTTTGGGGTTTTTTGTTTGTTTGTTTGGTTGGTTTTGTTTGGTTTAGTTTGGTTTTGTTTGGTTTGGTTTGGTTTACAAACAGCCTTTGGAGCCAAACCTCAGAGGTTTCCTAAGTATGTGACTTTCTCATGGGCGGAGCCAGGAGCCATGCTCCTGGGGTAGAGGGAGCCAGCCCCAGAGTGCATATTGTGGTGTAGCGATCTCAGGGACACACTGGGAGAGAATAGTCCCCTTACTGGAGTACATTGGGAAGAGGGTTTATTGCCTCTCCAAGGACAAAAGGACCTTACAGGGGCCAAAGGCCTTTTATCAGCAGGAGGGAGAGGCGCTAATCCATAGCAGGGGAGAGGAGCCACACTGAGCTGGGTCCTTTAAGACACTGGGTTTTGAATCCCAGCCAAGCGCCAAGAAGGCACAGGAGAACTATAGAGCAGGGCAAGCTGAGTGCCCTCTTTATTCTGTGAGGGCTGCCTGAAAAGGCTGCATGGTTTGAGACACCCAGTCAAGGGAGGAGATTGGGATGTCACCATTTTCCTCCACAACAACACAGTTGGACTTCAGAGAGTAGCACAGCTGTGTCCAGTGGAGGTGGGAGACACTGATAACAAACCCTTCCCCTCCATACCTGACAACAGCTTATTTACTAGAGCAAGACTGACCCAATACAGCCAGGCTGTCTCCCAGACCAGCACAGCCAACAGCCCTAGGCACCAACAGAGAGCTCTTTTTTGTTTGTTTTTCTTTCCTCCCTCTTCTTTTTTTCTTTTGGAACCAGGCTCATAGTTTCTGATTTGTTTTTGGTCAAATATATATATGTACATATTTCATCAGGCATTTTTATTCTGGTTTTTTTTTTTCATCTTTTCTCTTTCTTCTTCTTTATTTTCCTTTCCCTTTCTCTGGAATTAGCTTTATAAGTTTTTGATTCTCTGCGGTTTTTTCTTCCTCTTTTTTTTTCTCTTTTTATGGGATCAGGCTTCCCCCATTTTTTTTAATTTTTTGTTTGTTTGTTTAATATCACTTCAACAAACAAAGCACACCTAGTTAAAGGTCCAAACACTTCACCCCTACAAGAAAAGAGGAGGTCTGCAGAGGACAGACAAGTGGAATAGAGCAGCCAAAATGCAACAGAGTGCACACAACATACACCGAAAACACTTCCTGAAGTGCCATGCCCTGGACAGGATATGACCCCTTTATAATATAGTAGCATCCTCAGGTGCAAGACACATAACAAGTTTTAAAGCCCGAAAAAGGCAGAAACTTAGCCAAAATGACAAATGGAGGGATTCTCCCAAAAAGAATGTTCAAGAAAAAATCACAGCCAGAGAATTGATCAAAACAGATATAAACAATATATATATATATATAGAATTTAGAATAACAGTCATAAGACTAACATCTTATGGGCTTGAGAAAAGTATAGAAGACACCAGAGAAACCCTTGCTTCAGAGATAAAAGACCTAAGAACTAGTCAGTATGAATTAAAAAATAGTATAATTGAAATGCAAAATAAACTAGATATGGTGACAGTGAGGACTGAAGAAGCAGAGGAGAGAATAGGTGAAATAGAAGATAAAATTATGATAAATAATGAAGTGTTTAAAAAAAAAGATGGAAAGGAAATTACTAGATCACAAGGGGAGAATTAGAGAACTAAGACTCCAGGAAAGAAAACCATATTCATATCACAGGAGTCCCATAAGAAAAAGAGCAAGAAAGAGGTACAGAAGGTTTATTTGAACAAATTATAGCTGGGAACTTCCTTAATCTGGGGAAGGACACAGGCACCCAAGTCAAAGAGGCACAGAGAACTCCCTTCAAAATCAACAAAAATAGCTCAACACCACAACATATCATAACAAAACTGGCAAAATACAAAGATAAAGAGAGAATTCTGAAAGCAGCTAGGGACAACAGGCCTTAACCTACAAGGGTAGAACACATAAGGGTAATAGCAGACCTCTCCACTGAAACTTGCAGTCCAGAAGGGAGTGGCAGGAAATATTCCATGTGCTGAACAGGACAAATATGCAGCCAAGAATCCTTTACCCAGCAAGGCGGTCATTTAGAATAGAAGGAAAGATAAAGACTTTCCTAGACAAACAAAACCTAAAGGAATTTGTGACCACTAAACCACCCATGAAAGACATCCTACGGGGAGCTCTGTGAGTGGAAAGCTGCAAAGACTACAAAGGAGGAGAGAATATCATTACAAGCATGAGATCTATAGATAACACAATGGCACTAAATTCTTATCTTTCAATAATCACTCTGAATGTAAATGGACTAAATGCTCCAATCAAAAGAAATAGGGTATCAGAGTGGAGAAAAGAAAAAAACGAACAAAAAAAAAAACAAAAAAAAAAAACAAAAAACAAGAGCCATCTATATGCTGCCCACAAGAGACTCATTTTAGACCTGAGGACACCTACAGATTGAAAGTGAAGGAATGGAGAGCTATCTATTATGCTAATGAATGTCAAAAGAAAGCTGGAATATCCATACTTATATCAGACAAACTAGATTTTAAAACAAAGACTGAGGGGCACCTGGGTGGCTCAGTCGGTTAAACGTCTGACTTCAGCTGAGATCATGATCTCATAGCTTGTGAGTTCGAGCCCCAAAGCCTGCTTTGGATTCTGTGTCCCTCTCTCGCTGCCCCTCCCCTGCTCATGCTCTCTCTCTTTCTCTCTCTCTCTCTCTCTCTCTCTCTCTTTCTCAAGAATAAATAAACATTATTTTTTTTTGAAAATAAAATAAAACAAATAATGTAACAAGAGATGAGGAAGAGCATTAAATCATAATTAAAGGGTATCTCTGTCAAGAAGATCTAACAATTGGAAACATTCATGCCTCCAGTTTGGAAATACACAAACATAAATCAAATTAATCACAAACATAATAATCACAAACTCATTGATAATAATACCATAATTGTAGCAGACTTTAATACTCCACTTACAGCAATGGGCAAATCATCTAAGCAGAAAATCAACAAGGAAAGAATGGCTCTGAAAGACACATTGGACCAGATGGACTTAACAGATATATTCAGAACTTTTCATCCTAAAGCATCAGAATAAACATTCTTCTCAAGTGCACATGGAAAATTCTCCAGAATAGATCACATATTGGGTCACAGAACAGCCCTCAACAGGTACAAAAAGAAGGAGATCACAGCATGCATTTTTTCAGATCACAACACTATAAAACTTGAAATCAACCACAAGAAAAAATTTGGAAAATCCCCAAATACATGGAGGTTAAAGAACATCTTACTAAAAAATTAATGGGTTAAACATGAAATTAAAGAAGAA
>NW_026526793.1:0-67413 GCF_024362965.1 Panthera pardus
ACAGTGAAGGAAACAATCAAAAGAACTAAACCTGCCTATGGAATGGGAGAAGATATTTGAAAATGGCATATGATAAAGTGTTAGTATCCAAAATCTAGAAACAACATATCAAACTCAACACCCAAAAAACCAAACAGCCCACTTATGAACTGGGAAAAGACATGAATAGACACTTTTCCAAAGAAGACTTCTACACAGCCAACAGACACGTGGAAAGATGGTCAACATCACTCATCATTAGGGAATGCAAAGCAAAACCATGATGCCATACCACCTCACACCTGTTAGAATGGGTAACATTAACAACACATGAAACACCAGTTGTTGGTGAGGTTATGGAGAAAGGGGAGCACTCTTGCACTTCTGGCTGAAATGCAAACTAGTGCAGTGCCTATGTTATGATTTTTTTAAGGAAAATGTGAGAGAGCACTCCTTCTATGCTTACTAGTTCTCATTTCTGTGTACTATTTACGGCACTGTCATCACGTGAAGTTTATGCCCTGTGATGAGTAAGCAAATTGGAAAACAACATAAATGGATATTTAAGGATACGGACCAGGGTTTCCCTGTTAAAATGAAACAAACAAACAAACAAACCAACAAACCAACAGCTAACCAAACCAAATATCCAAATTCACATTGTGATTCCACTCTGTGAAAATAATGGTCATATGTAGCAAAATAGTACAGGCTGCGATTGTCTTTGAATACCAGGATTTTTATTTCCTTCACTACCCTGATTTTGTCTTTCCCAATAACACAGAAAGCTGGTGCCAAATGTAACCTGGTTTGGTTAAGCTGGTCCCTAATCAAAGAAAGGAAAGATGACACAATGCAGGTTTCCAAAGAGAATGATTTGATTTCCACAGGATTACAGAAGCCCTTAAAAAAATAAAGAGGCCTAGAAGATTTCTGCCAAAGTGCTATAAATTGGTGAGACAAATTGCCAGACATATACCTGGTCCACTCCAGTTTATTTCTTTGGTCTATGAATGAACACACAAGGGAAATTATAACACACCTTTTGTTCAATATAAAAATACACTTCCAAAAGCTCTAATGAATTACTTTTACAAAACCTATGTACCAAATTTTCCTTTTGGAAGAAGTTTCCTTTGAATTTCAGGTCTCTTAAATGCTCCTTTGCTGTTACCCACCATCCCTGCTAACCACATGGACCCCCATTTTCACTTCTGTATTCCTCATTAGAAGTGATCTCCACGTGGGCATAGATCATGTTTTGCCATGGTCACTAATAAAGATATAGTGCTGGGCACAGAGAAAGGATGGGTGGTGGTTCAAGGAATTCATACAGACGAACCTGTATTTGAGGTGGATCAAGAATGTCACAAGTACAGGCCCAGGATGGCATGCACAGAGTATTTCCCACTGATATTCCATTGTTAAGCCTCCTTTATCTTTAAAATGTTTTAATCCTAATTTTTCTTCAATGCCTGAAAAACTACTGCTAAGTATTTCTGAATGCAAGGTAGCAGGAGGAGGCTACATGAGGAGCAATCTCTGTGCTCTGTGCCTTGGAGGACCTTGTAGCTTCCTTTAAGGTAGCTATTAACCCACTGCAGGCATGGCAAGAGTGCCTTAAGTCAGTTGTATGTAATTCACCTAGTAAACAATTGGATAGGTCCTCACTTAATTTTTCCTTTTTTTACACTGTATCTTATTTTTTGTTTCTTTAATTCCAGTTCGTTAATATGCAGAGTTATATTACTTGCAGGTATACAATTCCATGTATCACCCTGTGCTCTTTATGACACGTACATCTCTCAATTCTCATCACCTATTTAACCAACCATGCTCCCATCCACCTCCCATCGGATACTATCTCATTGTACTCTCTTAAGAGTCTGTTTCCTGAGAGGGAAAGAAGATGGCGGTGTAGGAGGACGCTGGGCTCACCGCACGTCCTGCTGATCACTTCGATTCCACCTACACCTGCCTAAATAACCCAGAAAACCACCAGAAGACTAGCAGAATGGAGTCTCTGGAGCCAGGCGCAGACTAGAGGCCCCCTGAAGAGGGTAGGAAGGGCTGCGAGGCGGTGCGCGCTCCACGGACTGGTGGGAGGGAGCCGGGGCGGAGGGGCAGCCTGCCGGCCAAGCAGAGCCCCCGAGTCTGGCTGGCAAAAGCGGAGGGGCCGGACGAAGTGTGTTCCGACAGCAAGCATGACTTAGCATCTGGGAGGTCATAAGTTAACAGCTCTGCTCAGAAATTGGGAAGGCTGGAGGACAAAGGGAGGGAGAGTTGCTGAGCCCCGCGACAACAGAGCTCAGTTTGACGGGGAACAAAGGCGCTCGCCAGCGCCATCTCCCCCGCCCATCCCCCAGCCAAAATCCCAAAGGGAACCGTTTCCTGCCAGGGAACTTGCTCCCTCAGCGCAAACACCCAACGCTGTGCTTCTGCAGAGCCAAACCTCCAGCAGCAGATCTGACTCCCTCCCGCTGCCACAGGGCCCCTCCTGAAGTGGATCACCTAAGGAGAAGCAAGCTAAGCCTGCCCCTCCTGCCCCCGTGCACCTTGCCTACCCACCCCAGCTCATACGCCAGATCCCCAGCACCACAAGCCTGGCAGTGTGCAAGTACCCCAGACGGGCCACGCCACCCCACAGTGAATCCTGCACCTAGGAGAGGGGAAGAGAAGGCACACACCAGTCTGACTGGGGCCCCAGTGGTGGGCTGGGGGCAGACATCAGGTCTGACTGCGGCCCCGCCCACCAACTCCAGTTAGACACCACAGCACAGGGGAAGTGCCCTGCAGGTCCGCACCACTCCAGGGACTATCCAAAATGACCAAACGGAAGAATGCCCCTCAGAAGAATCTCCAGGAAATAACAGCTAATGAACTGATCAAAAAGGATTTAAATAATATAACGGACAGTGAATTTAGAATAATAGTCATAAAATTAATCGCTGGGCTTGAAAACAGTATAGAGGACAGCAGAGAATCTCTTGCTACAGAGATCAAGGGACTAAAGAACAGTCAGGAGGAGCTGAAAAACACTTTAAACGAAATGCAAACCAAAATGGAAACCACGACGGCTCGGCTTGAAGAGGCAGAGGAGAGAATAGGTGAACTAGAAGATAAAGTTATGGAAAAAGAGGAAGCTGAGAAAAAGAGAGATAAAAAAATCCAGGAGTATGAGGTATGAGGGGAAAATTAGAGAACTAAGTGAGACACTAAAAAGAAATAATATACGCATAATTGGTATCCCAGAGGAGGAAGAGAGAGGGAAAGGTGCTGAAGGGGTACTTGAAGAAATTATAGCTGAGAACTTCCCTGAACTGGGGAAGGAAAAAGGCATTGAAATCCAAGAAGCACACAGAACTCCCTTCAGACGTAACTTGAATCGATCTTCTGCACGACATATCATAGTGAAACTGGCAAAATACAAGGATAAAGAGAAAATTCTGAAAGCAGCAAGGGATAAACGTGCCCTCACATATAAAGGGAGACCTATAAGACTCGTGACTGATCTCTCTTTTGAAACTTGGCAGGCCAGAAAGAATTGGCACGAGATCTTCAGTGTGCTGAACAGAAAAAATATGCAGCCGAAAATCCTTTATCCAGCAAGTCTGTCATTTAGACTAGAAGGAGAGATCAAGGTCTTCCCAAACAAAAACTGAAGGAATTTGTCACCACTAAACCAGCCCTACAAGAAATCCTAAGGGGGCTCCTGTGAGACAAAGTACCAGAGACATCACTACAAGCATAAAACATACAGACATCACAGTGACTCTAAACCCATATCTTTCTATAATAACACTGAATGTAAATGGATTACATGCGCCAACCAAAAGACATAGGGTATCAGAATGGATAAAAAACAAGACCCATCTATTTGCTGTCTACAAGAGACTCATTTTAGATGCGAGGACACCTTTAGATTGAGAGTGAGGCGATGGAGAACTATCTATCATGCTACTGGAAGCCAAAAGAAAGCTGGAGTAGCCATACTTATATCAGACCAACTAGACTTTAAATGAAAGGCTGTAACAAGAGATGAAGAAGGGCATTATATACTAATTACAGGGTCTATCCATCAGGAAGAGCTAACAACTATAAATGTCTATGCGCTGAATACCGGAGCCCCCAAATATATAAAACAATTACTCATAAACATAAGCAACCTTATTGATAAGAATGTGGTAATTGCAGGGGACTTTAACACCCCACTTACAGAAAAGGATAGATCATCTAGACACACGGTCAATAAAGGAACAAGGGCCCTGAATGCTACATTGGGTCAGATGGACTTGACAGATATATTTAGAACTCTGCATCCCAAAGCAACAGAATATACTTTCTACTCGAGTGCACATGGAACATTCTCCAAGATAGATCATATACTGGGTCACAAAACAGCCCTTCATCAGTATACAAGAATTGAAATTATACCATGCAAACTTTCAGACCGCAATGCTATGAAGCTTGAAATCAACCACAGGAAAAAGTCTGGAAAACCTCCAAAAGCATGGAGGTTAAAGATCACCCTACTAAAGAATGAGTGGGTCAACCGGGCAATTAGAGAAGAAATTTAAAAATAGATGTGGAAACAAATGAAAATGAAAATACAACCATCCAAATGCTTTGGGATTCAGCGAAGGCAGTCCTGAGAGGAAAATACATCGCAATCCAGGCCTATCTCAAGAAACAAGAAAAATCCCAAATACAGAATCTAACAGCACACCTAAAGGAAATAGAAGCAGAACAGCAAAGGCAGCCTAAACCCAGCAGAAGAGAAATAATAACGATCATAGCACAAATAAACAATATAGAATCTAAATAAACGGTAGAGCAGATCAACGAAACCAAGAGTTGGTTTTTTTGAAAAAATAAACAAAATCGAAAAAACTCTAGCCAGGCTTCTCAAAAAGAAAAGGGAGATGACCCAAATAGATAAAATCATGAATGAAAATGGAATGATTACAACCAATCCCTCAGAGATACAAGCAATTATCGGGGAATACTATGAAAAATTGTATGCCAACGAACTGGACAACCTGGAAGAAATGGACAAATTCCTAAACACCCACACTCTTCCAACACTCAATCAGGAGGAAATAGAAAGCTTGAACAGACCCATCACCGGCGAAGAAATTGAATCGGTTATCAAAAATCTCCCAACAAATAAGAGTCCAGGACCAGATGGCTTCCCAGGGGAGTTCTACCAGACGTTTAAAGCAGAGATAATATCTATACTTTTCAAGCTATTCCAAGAAATAGAAAGGGAAGGAAAACTTCCAGACTCATTCTATGAAGCCAGTATTACTTTGATTCCTAAACCAGACAGAGACGCAGTAAAAAAAGAGAACTACAGGCCAATATTCCTGAGGAATATAGATGCAAAAATTCTCAATAAGATACTAGCAAATAGAATTCAACAGCATATAAAAAGAATTATTCACCATGATCAACTGGGATTCATTCCTGGGATGCAGGGCTGGTTCAACATTCGCAAATCAATCAACGTGATACATCACATCAATAAAAGAAAAGATAAGAACCATATGATCCTGTCAATCGATGCAGAAAAGGCCTTTGACAAAATCCAGCACCCTTTCTTTTCTTTTTTTTTTTTTCAACGTTTATTTATTTTTGAGACAGAGACAGAGCATGAACAAGGGAGGGTCAGAGAGAGAGCAGGAGGCACGGAATCTGAAACAGGCTCCAGGCTCTGAGCTGTTAGCACAGAGCCCGACGCGGGGCTTGAACTCACGAACCGCGAGATCGTGACCTGAGCCGAAGTCGGCCGCTTAACCGACTGAGCCACCCAGGCGCCTCCCAGCACCTTTTCTTAATAAAAACCCTTGAGAAAGTCGGGATAGAAGGAACATACTTGAAGATCATAAAAGCCATTTATGAAAAGCCCACAGCTAACATCATCCTCAATGGGGAAAAACTGAGAGCTTTTTCCCTGAGATCAGGAACACGACAGGGATGCCCACTCTCACCAGTGTTGTTTAACATAGTGTTGGAAGTTCTAGCATCAGCAATCAGACAACAAAAGGAAATCAAAGGTATCAAAATTGGCAAAGATGAAGTCAAGCTTTCGCTTGTTTCAGATGACATATGATACATGGAAAATCCAATAGACTCCACCAAAAGTCTGCTAGAACTGATACATGAATTCAGCAAAGTTGCAGGATACAAAATCAATGTACAAAAATCAGTTGCATCCTTATACACTAACATTGAAGCAACAGAAAGACAAATAAAGAAACTGATCCCATTCACAATTGCACCAAGAAGCATAAAATACCTACAAATAAATCTACGCAAAGATGTAAAAGATCTGTATGCTGAAAACTATAGAAAGCTTATGAAGGTAATTGAAGAAGATATAAAGAAATGGAAAGACATTCCCTGCTCATGGATTGGAAGAATCAATATTGTCAAAATGTCAATATTACCCAAAGCTATGTACACATTCAAAGCAATCCCAATCAAAATTGCACCAGCATTCTTCTCGAAACTAGAACAGGCAATCCTAAAATTCATATGGGACCACAAAAGGCCCCGAATAGCCAAAGTCATTTTGAAGAAGAAGACCAAAGCAGGAGACATCACAATCCCAGACTTTCGCCTCTACTACAAAGCTGTAATCATCCAGACCGCATGGTGTTGGCACAAAAAGAGACACATAGACCAATGGAATAGAATAGAAACCCCAGAACTAGACCCACAAACGTATGGCCAACTAATCTTTGACAAAGCAGGAAAGAACATCCAGTGGATAAAAGACAGTCTCTTTTACAAATGGTGCTGGGAGAACTTGACAGCAACAGGCAGAAGGTTGAAAATAGGCCATTTTCTCACACCATTCACAAAAATAAACTCAAAGTGGATAAAGGACCTGAATGTGAGACAGGAAACCATCCAAACCCTAGAGGAGAAAGCAGGAAAAGACCTCTCTGACCTCAGCCGTAGCAATCTCTTACTCGACACATCCCCAAAGGCAAGGGAATTAAAAGCAAAAGTGAATCACTGGCACCTTATGAAGATAAAAAGCTTCTGCACAGCAAAGGAAACAACCAACAAAACTAAAAGGCAACCAACGGAACGGGAAAAGATCTTCGCAAATGCCATTTCGGACAAAGGGCTAGTATCCAAAATCTATAAAGAGCTCACCAAACTCCACCCCCGAAAAACAAATAACCCAGTGAAGATTTGGGCAGAAAACATGAATAGACACTTCTCTAAAGAAGACATCCAGATGGCCAACAGGCACACGAAAAGATGCTCACCGTCGCTCCTTATCAGGAAAATACAAATCCAAACCACACTCAGATATCACCTCACGCCAGTCAGAGTGGCCAAAATGAACAAATCAGGAGACGGTAGATGCTGGAGAAGATGTGGAGAAACGGAAACCCTCTTGCACTGTTGGGGGGAATGCAAATTGGTGCAGCTGCTCTGGAAAGCAGTGTGGAGGTTCCTCAGAAAATTAAAAATAGACCTACCCTATGACCCAGCAATAGCACTGCTAGGAATTTACCCAAGGGATACAGGAGTACTGATGCATAGGGGCACTTGTACCCCAATGTTTATAGCAGCACTCTCAACAATAGCCAAATTATGGAAAGAGCCGAAATGTCCATCAACTGATGAATGGATCAAGAAAGGGTGGTTTATATACACAATGGAGTACTACATGGCAATGAGAAAGAACGAAATATGTCTCTTTGTAGCAACATGGATGGGACTGGAGGGTGTGATGCTAAGTGAAATAAGCCATAAAGAGAAAGACAGATACCATATATTTTCACTCTTATGCGGATCCTGAGAAACTTAACAGAAACCCATGGGGGAGGGGAAGGAAAAAACAAAAGAGGTTAGAGTGGGAAGGAGCCAAAGCATAAGAGACTGTTAAAAACTGAGAAAAAAACTGAGGGTTGATGGGGGGTGGGAGGGAGGGTAGGGTGGGCGATGGGTATTGAGGAGGGCACCTTTTGGGATGAGCACTGGGTGTTGTAGGAAACCAATTTGACAATATTTCATATATTGAAAAAATTTAAAAAGATAATGTTAAATTAAAAAAAAATAAATGAACTTAAAAAAAAAGAGTCTGTTTCCTGATTGTCTATACTCTCTCTCTCTCTCTTATTTTTTCCCTTTGCTTGTTTGTTTCTTAAACCCATGTATGAGTAGAATTATATGGTATTTGTCTTTTTTTGACTGGTATATTTCACTTAGAATCATACTCTCTAGCTCCATCCAGGTCCTTGCAAAAGGAAAGATTGCATTCCTTCTTATGGCTGAATAGTATTCCATCATATGTATGTCACATCCTCTTTATCCATTCATCCATTTATGGATACTTGGGCTGCTTCCATATCTTGGTTATTGTAAACGATGCTGCTATAAACACACTGGTTCATGTGTGCATTAAAAAATTTAAGGTTTATTTATTTTTGAAAGAGAGAGATAGAGTGAGAGAGCAGGTGAGGGGCAGAGAGAGAGGGAGACACAGAATCTGAAGCAGGCTCCAGGCTCTGAGCTGTCAGAACAGAGCCTGACGCGGGGCTTGAATTCACACACCATGAGATCATGACCTGGGGGGAAGTTGGGCGCTTCACTCACTGAGCTGCCCAGGAGCGCCAATGTGCATGCATCCTCTTGAATTTGTGTTCTTTTATTCCTTGGATAAATACCCAGTTGTGCTATGCTGGATCATGAGGTAATTGTATTTTTAACTTTTAGAGGAAACTCCACATAGTTTTACACGGTGGCCTCACCACTTTGCATTTCCAAGAACAGTTTCCTTTTCTCCACATCCTTGCCAACACTTATTGCTTCTTGTATTTTTGATTTTTGCCATTCTGACAGGTGTGAGGTAGTTTCTCATTGTGGTTTTGTTTTGCATTTCCTTGATGGTAAGTGATGATAAGCATTTTTCCTGTGTCTCTTACCATCTGTATGTCTTCTTTGGAGAAATGTCTGTTCATGTTTTCTTTCCAGTTTTTAATTTGATTAATTGTTGCTTGGGCCTTATGATATATCAGATATTAGCTCTTTATTAGATAGGTCATTTGCAAATATCTTCTCCCATTCCATAAGTTGCTTTTTACTGTTCACTTTTTACTTCACTGTGCAGAAGCTTTTTACTCGATAGAGTCCCAAGATTTATTTTTGCTTTAGTTTCTCTGGCCTCAGGGGACATATATTGAAAGAAGTTTTCATGGCTGATGTCAAAGAAGTTACTACCTGTGCTGTGTTCTAGGATTTTTATGGCTTTGGGTCTCACATTTAGGTCCTTAACCTATGTTTTGTTTATTTAAGTGTATGGTGTAAGGAAGTGGTTTACATTCATTCTTTTGCATGATACTGTGCACTTTTCCCAACACCCTTCTTCGAAGAGACTGTCTTTTCCCAATGGATATTCTTTCCTGCTTAGTTGAAGATTAATTGAATTTGTATGTGTGGATCTCTGTGCTTTCTATTCTGTTTTATTTTTAAAATTTATTCAATTAAATTGAAGTTAACGTACAGTGTTGTATTGGTTTCAGGAGTAGAACCCAGTGATTCATCACTTATATGTAACACCCAGTGCTCATCCTTACAAGTGCCTTCCTTAGTGACCATCACCCATTTAGCCCATCCGCCCACCCAACACCCCTGCAGCAGTCCTCAGTTTATTCTCTGTACTTAAGAGTCTCTTATGGTTTGCCTCCCTCTGTGTTTTTGTCTTATATTTTCCTTCCCTTCCCCTATGTTCACCTCTTGTGCTTCTCAAATTCCACGTATGAGTGATAGCCTATAATATTTTCTTTCTCTGACTGACTTATTTCGCTTAACACAGTATACTCTAATTCCATCCGTGGTGTTGCAAGGGGCACAATTTCATTATTCTTGATCGCCCAGTAGTATTCCATTGTGTATGTATACACTACATCTTCTTTACCCATTCACCAGTCAATGGACATTCAAGCTTTTTCTATACTTTGGCTATTGTTGATAGTGCTTCTATAAACATTGGGGTGCATGTTCCCCTTCGAATCACCACTCCTATATCCTTTGGATAAATACCTAGTAGTGCAATTGCTGGGTAGTAGGGTAGTTCTATTTTTTATTTTATGAGGAACCTCCATACTGTTCTACAGAATGGCTGCACCAGTTTGCATTCCCACCAACAGTGCAAGAGAGTTCCTCTTTCTCCACATCCATGCCAACATCTGTTGTCGCCTGAGTTGCTAATGTTAGCCATTCTGACAGGTGTGAAATGCTATCTCCTTTCGTTTTGATTTGCATTTTCCTGATGATGAGTGATGTTGTGCATTTTTTCATGTGTCGGTTGGCCATCTGGATGTCTTCTCTGGAGACGTGTCTATTCATGTATTTTGCCCATTTCTTCACTATATTATTTGGTTTTGGGGTGTTGAGCTTCATAAGTTCTTTATGGATTTTGGATTTTTCAATGCACTTTTAAATTTCCTTTTTCCTTTTTTTCTCCTGACTGACATATTCATTGTTTAGTAACATGTTATTCCATATATTTGTGGTCTTTCCAGATTTTTTTCTTGGGCTGACTTCTAGTTTCATAGTGCTGTTGGCAGAAAAGGTGCATGGAATGACTTCAGTGTTTGGGGATTATTTTGTGACCTAACATGTGACGTGTTCTGAGAATGTCCCATGTGCACTTATAGAGAATGTGTTTAGGATGGAACAATCTGAATATACCTGTTAAGTCCACCTGGACCAGTGTGTCATTCGAAGCCATGTTTCCTTGTTTGTTTTCAGTTTAGATGACATGTAACTGGGGTGTTCAAGTCTCCTATTAGTATTGTATTATTATCCATTAGTTTCTTTGTGGGTTATCAGTATGTGATCTCTCTTGGAGAATGTTCCATGTGCACTCGAGTAGAAAGTATATTCCGTTACTTTGGGATGAAGAGCTCTAAATATATCTGTCAAGTCCATCTGATCCAATGTAGCATTCAGGGCCCTTGTCTCCTTATTGACCCTGTGTCTAGATGATCTATCCATTGTTGTAAGTGGAGTGTTAAAGTCCCCTGCAATTACCACATTCTTATCAATAAGGTTGTTTATGATTGTGATCAATTGCTTTATATATTTGGGGGCTCCGGTATTCGGCGCATAGACATTTATAATTGTTAGCTCTTCCTGATGGATAGAGCCTGCAATTATTATATAATGCCCTTCTTCATCTGTTACAGCCTTTAATTTTAAGTCAAGTTTGATATAGATATGGCTACTCCAGCTTTCTTTTGGCTTCCAGTAGCATGATAGTTCTCCATCCCCTCACTTTCAATCTGAGGGTGTTCTCAGGTCTAAAACAAGTCTCTTGTAGACAGCAGATAGATGGGTCATGGTTTTTTTATCTTATCCATTCTGATACCCTATGTCTTTTGGTTGGAGTATTTCGTCTGTTTACATTCAGTGTTATTATAGAAAGATATGGGTTTAGAGTCATTGTGATGTCTGTAGGTTTCATGTTTGTAGTGATATCTCTGGTACTTTGTGGTCCTTGCAACGTTTCACTTACAGAATCCCCCTTAGGATTCCTTGTAGGGTTGGTTTTAGTGGTGATGAATTCCTTCAGTTTTTGTTTGTTTGGAAAGACCTTTATCTCTCCTTCCATCTGAATGATGGCTTGCTGCATAAAGGATTCTTGGATGCATATGTTTGCTGTTCATCACATTGAAGATTTCCTGCCATTCTTTTCTGGCGTGCCAAGTTTCAGTAGATAGATCTGTCACTAGACTTATCAGTCTCCCTTTATAGGTTAGAGCGTGTTTATCCGTAGCTGCTTTCAGAATTTTCTCTTTATCCTTGTATTTCTCCAGTTTCACTATGACTTGTGATGCAGAAGATCGATTCAAGTTACGTCTGAAGGGAGTTCTCTGTGCCTGTTGGATTTCAATGCCTTTTTCCTTCCCCAGATCAAGGAAGTTCTCAGCTATGATTTGTTCAAGTACATCTTCAGCCCCTTTCTCTCTCTCTCCCTCCTCTGGAATCCCGATTATACGGATATTGTTGCGTTTCATAGCATCACTTAGTTCTCTACTTCTCCACTCATACTCCTGGATTTTTTTATCTCTCTTTTTCTCAGCTTCCTCTTTTTCCATAATTTTATCTTCTAATTCACCTATTCTCTCCTCTGCCTCTTCAATCCAAGCTGTGGTCACCTCCATTTTATTTTGCACCTCATTTATGGCATTTTTCAGCTCCTCCTGAGTATTTCTTAGTCCCTTGATCTCTGTAACAATAGATTCTCTGCTCTCCTGTGTACTTTTTTCAAGCCCAGCAGTTAATTTTATGACTAATATTTTAAATTCATGTTCTGTTATATTGCTTAAGTCTTTTTTGGTCAATTCGTTAGCTGTTGCTACTTTCCGGAGTTTCTTTTGAGGATAATTCTTCCGTTTAGTCATTTTGGATAGTCCCTGGAGTGGTGCGGAACTGCAGCACTGTGCTGTCTGGAGTAACTTGTGTTGGTGGGCGAGGCTGCAGTCAGACCTGATATCTGCCCCCAGCCCACCACTGGGGCCACAGTCAGACTGGTGTGTCCCTTTCTTCCCCTCTCCCAGGGGCGGGACTCACTGTGGAGTGATGTGGCCTCTGTCTGGGCTACTTGCACACTGCCAGTCTCGTGATGCTGCTTCTATGGGATCTGGCGTATTAGCCGGGGTGGATCCACAAAGTTCACAGCGGCAGGAGAGGCAGGCTTAGCTCGCTTTGCTGTCAGTGGTTCCCTGCAGTAGGGGCCCTGCAGCACCGGGAGGGAGGCGGGCAGACCCATCTGAGGGATGAATCCATAAGAGCAGAGCATTGGGTGTTTGCCCGGGGCAAGAAGTTCCATGAGGGCAACTGGTTCCCTTTGGAATTTTGGCTGGGGGATGTGCGAGGGAGATGGCGCTGGCCAGTACTTTTGTTCCCCGCCGAGCTGAGCTCTGTTTTCTGGGTGGATAGTCCCATTGTCTAGAAGTGGGAATTGCATCCAAGTTAGAAAAGCAGCAATGGATTAGGAATGACAAGTTGGTACCAAGATCTGCATTCAAATGGCCACGTGTCAAATTGATAAAGCTGATAGCTGTCTTCCATCCTCTTGTCCCACAAAGGAGGCAGTATACTCCCCTACCGCCAGGCTTAGCCTAATCACAACATTCTCCCTGGGCCCTTCCACACAGCCAAGTTTTGAAAATTGGCACACAATTCTGAAAACAAATTGAGAAGGGACCAATGCAATACCTATCTCAACACCTCAAGGACACCATCAGACTCATGTGCTGAAAGAAGATAGTACTCTAAGACACTGGCTCTGAATACATTCCATGCAAATCCATTTTTTCCAAGAAAGGGCTAAGTTGTAGAAATGGAGACACAGACAGCATGAGTTCTTCAACACACATGGGATTTGGAGAATGTTGAGAATGAAAAACTCAGCACAGTCTCCTGTCAACCTGGTTGTTTCCAGAATATGAAATGTCTATGGGCTTAGGCAATGAGAGCCCTCTGAAGGAATATACCTGGGAGCCCAGGCAGAAGGAATCATGCATAATTCCTTTAGAAGCCAGAGACTTCTGTTTTTATCCCTCCCAGTTTTTCCATCAGTTTATGGAGGCAACGGTGAGCTGCAGCTATTGGGTTCTGCCAGATCTTGCTCAGGAGTCCAGAATAAGGACTTTGTTCTGTATTCCTGGAAAGGGGCCTTCTTGTGTTGACCACCTTCTGGACAATAATGCCCATGTGCAAATTACTTCTCAGAATGAAGGGCACTCATTCATCCAGGTCAGAGAGGCAAGCTGGCTCTCCTTCATGTTCCATAGAACAGCAGGCTAACCAGCAAGCCCTCAAGGATGAAAGGATAGCTATCCTTTGGTATGGCAGATATTGGTTGCTCTCACTCATTACAGGACAAGAGTGGGAATTTGCGGCCACCTAGTGGGTTATGACTCCATGGCTCCAAGGGGGGGGGGGGGGGAAAGGGCAGAATTTTTGTCAGAAAAACAGCAAGGGGAAGGGAATGTGTGCAAGGAAGGCCAAAACTCGATTTTCCAATGGCAATTGGGATCAATCTGGAAAGGAGATAACTTAAATTCATTTGCCCTTGGACCAGAAGGAGACCAGTTCCCTCGCAAATGTCTACTTCAGCTTACACATAAACAAGCCTCCTGAGCACCTTCGAATGCCTTGGGCCCCAGGATGGCCACATACTTCTGAAACTCAAGTAAGCAATAAGGAGCCCTGTGTAAAATTCTCTCCCTCAGTCACAAGGACTAGATCAGACTCCCAGCTGGAAGGCAGAGTGTGTGAACTGAGTCCAAGTAAGAAAAACATCCATCGGTGAGGGATGACAACAAAGTGAGTCAAGGTTCTGCAATCAAATGGGCACGGGTCAAATCGAGGATGGCTATATCTATCCTACTGTCCTCTTGTCCCATCAGGAAGTGGGATCCTCCTATAAACTTTGGCGTAGCCTACCCAAGGGCATTCTCTGTGGGCACCTTGACACACCCTAGGTTTGGAGGTTGCCACATAATTGTGAAAGCCAATTGAAAAGGGCCCAATGCAATACATATCTCACCATCACAAGGAAACCACCAGACTTCCAAGCTGAAAGTCTGAAAGTTAAATTTCACATATGCATGAAAGTGTATACTTGTCTTTCTCAGATGGACTCGTTTTGCTTAGCATAATACATTCTAGTTAAAGCTAAATAGCTACAAATGGCTAGACTCCATGCATTTTGATGTCTAAGTGATATTCTTATCAAGATAAAAAGCTTTTGCACAGTGAAGGAAACAATCAAAAGAACTAAACCTGCCTATGGAATGGGAGAAGATATTTGAAAATGGCATATGATAAAGTGTTAGTATCCAAAATCTAGAAACAACATATCAAACTCAACACCCAAAAAACCAAACAGCCCACTTATGAACTGGGAAAAGACATGAATAGACACTTTTCCAAAGAAGACTTCTACACAGCCAACAGACACGTGGAAAGATGGTCAACATCACTCATCATTAGGGAATGCAAAGCAAAACCATGATGCCATACCACCTCACACCTGTTAGAATGGGTAACATTAACAACACATGAAACACCAGTTGTTGGTGAGGTTATGGAGAAAGGGGAGCACTCTTGCACTTCTGGCTGAAATGCAAACTAGTGCAGTGCCTATGTTATGATTTTTTTAAGGAAAATGTGAGAGAGCACTCCTTCTATGCTTACTAGTTCTCATTTCTGTGTACTATTTACGGCACTGTCATCACGTGAAGTTTATGCCCTGTGATGAGTAAGCAAATTGGAAAACAACATAAATGGATATTTAAGGATACGGACCAGGGTTTCCCTGTTAAAATGAAACAAACAAACAAACAAACCAACAAACCAACAGCTAACCAAACCAAATATCCAAATTCACATTGTGATTCCACTCTGTGAAAATAATGGTCATATGTAGCAAAATAGTACAGGCTGCGATTGTCTTTGAATACCAGGATTTTTATTTCCTTCACTACCCTGATTTTGTCTTTCCCAATAACACAGAAAGCTGGTGCCAAATGTAACCTGGTTTGGTTAAGCTGGTCCCTAATCAAAGAAAGGAAAGATGACACAATGCAGGTTTCCAAAGAGAATGATTTGATTTCCACAGGATTACAGAAGCCCTTAAAAAAATAAAGAGGCCTAGAAGATTTCTGCCAAAGTGCTATAAATTGGTGAGACAAATTGCCAGACATATACCTGGTCCACTCCAGTTTATTTCTTTGGTCTATGAATGAACACACAAGGGAAATTATAACACACCTTTTGTTCAATATAAAAATACACTTCCAAAAGCTCTAATGAATTACTTTTACAAAACCTATGTACCAAATTTTCCTTTTGGAAGAAGTTTCCTTTGAATTTCAGGTCTCTTAAATGCTCCTTTGCTGTTACCCACCATCCCTGCTAACCACATGGACCCCCATTTTCACTTCTGTATTCCTCATTAGAAGTGATCTCCACGTGGGCATAGATCATGTTTTGCCATGGTCACTAATAAAGATATAGTGCTGGGCACAGAGAAAGGATGGGTGGTGGTTCAAGGAATTCATACAGACGAACCTGTATTTGAGGTGGATCAAGAATGTCACAAGTACAGGCCCAGGATGGCATGCACAGAGTATTTCCCACTGATATTCCATTGTTAAGCCTCCTTTATCTTTAAAATGTTTTAATCCTAATTTTTCTTCAATGCCTGAAAAACTACTGCTAAGTATTTCTGAATGCAAGGTAGCAGGAGGAGGCTACATGAGGAGCAATCTCTGTGCTCTGTGCCTTGGAGGACCTTGTAGCTTCCTTTAAGGTAGCTATTAACCCACTGCAGGCATGGCAAGAGTGCCTTAAGTCAGTTGTATGTAATTCACCTAGTAAACAATTGGATAGGTCCTCACTTAATTTTTCCTTTTTTTACACTGTATCTTATTTTTTGTTTCTTTAATTCCAGTTCGTTAATATGCAGAGTTATATTACTTGCAGGTATACAATTCCATGTATCACCCTGTGCTCTTTATGACACGTACATCTCTCAATTCTCATCACCTATTTAACCAACCATGCTCCCATCCACCTCCCATCGGATACTATCTCATTGTACTCTCTTAAGAGTCTGTTTCCTGAGAGGGAAAGAAGATGGCGGTGTAGGAGGACGCTGGGCTCACCGCACGTCCTGCTGATCACTTCGATTCCACCTACACCTGCCTAAATAACCCAGAAAACCACCAGAAGACTAGCAGAATGGAGTCTCTGGAGCCAGGCGCAGACTAGAGGCCCCCTGAAGAGGGTAGGAAGGGCTGCGAGGCGGTGCGCGCTCCACGGACTGGTGGGAGGGAGCCGGGGCGGAGGGGCAGCCTGCCGGCCAAGCAGAGCCCCCGAGTCTGGCTGGCAAAAGCGGAGGGGCCGGACGAAGTGTGTTCCGACAGCAAGCATGACTTAGCATCTGGGAGGTCATAAGTTAACAGCTCTGCTCAGAAATTGGGAAGGCTGGAGGACAAAGGGAGGGAGAGTTGCTGAGCCCCGCGACAACAGAGCTCAGTTTGACGGGGAACAAAGGCGCTCGCCAGCGCCATCTCCCCCGCCCATCCCCCAGCCAAAATCCCAAAGGGAACCATTTCCTGCCAGGGAACTTGCTCCCTCAGCGCAAACACCCAACGCTGTGCTTCTGCAGAGCCAAACCTCCAGCAGCAGATCTGACTCCCTCCCGCTGCCACAGGGCCCCTCCTGAAGTGGATCACCTAAGGAGAAGCAAGCTAAGCCTGCCCCTCCTGCCCCCGTGCACCTTGCCTACCCACCCCAGCTCATACGCCAGATCCCCAGCACCACAAGCCTGGCAGTGTGCAAGTACCCCAGACGGGCCACGCCACCCCACAGTGAATCCTGCACCTAGGAGAGGGGAAGAGAAGGCACACACCAGTCTGACTGGGGCCCCAGTGGTGGGCTGGGGGCAGACATCAGGTCTGACTGCGGCCCCGCCCACCAACTCCAGTTAGACACCACAGCACAGGGGAAGTGCCCTGCAGGTCCGCACCACTCCAGGGACTATCCAAAATGACCAAACGGAAGAATGCCCCTCAGAAGAATCTCCAGGAAATAACAGCTAATGAACTGATCAAAAAGGATTTAAATAATATAACGGACAGTGAATTTAGAATAATAGTCATAAAATTAATCGCTGGGCTTGAAAACAGTATAGAGGACAGCAGAGAATCTCTTGCTACAGAGATCAAGGGACTAAAGAACAGTCAGGAGGAGCTGAAAAACACTTTAAACGAAATGCAAACCAAAATGGAAACCACGACGGCTCGGCTTGAAGAGGCAGAGGAGAGAATAGGTGAACTAGAAGATAAAGTTATGGAAAAAGAGGAAGCTGAGAAAAAGAGAGATAAAAAAATCCAGGAGTATGAGGTATGAGGGGAAAATTAGAGAACTAAGTGAGACACTAAAAAGAAATAATATACGCATAATTGGTATCCCAGAGGAGGAAGAGAGAGGGAAAGGTGCTGAAGGGGTACTTGAAGAAATTATAGCTGAGAACTTCCCTGAACTGGGGAAGGAAAAAGGCATTGAAATCCAAGAAGCACACAGAACTCCCTTCAGACGTAACTTGAATCGATCTTCTGCACGACATATCATAGTGAAACTGGCAAAATACAAGGATAAAGAGAAAATTCTGAAAGCAGCAAGGGATAAACGTGCCCTCACATATAAAGGGAGACCTATAAGACTCGTGACTGATCTCTCTTTT
Organism: Panthera pardus; assembly: GCF_024362965.1. Classification (NCBI taxonomy): domain Eukaryota; kingdom Metazoa; phylum Chordata; class Mammalia; order Carnivora; family Felidae; genus Panthera; species Panthera pardus. The sequence continues at coordinate 18,269 of NW_026526793.1, forward strand.
GAAACTTGGCAGGCCAGAAAGAATTGGCACGAGATCTTCAGTGTGCTGAACAGAAAAAATATGCAGCCGAAAATCCTTTATCCAGCAAGTCTGTCATTTAGACTAGAAGGAGAGATCAAGGTCTTCCCAAACAAAAACTGAAGGAATTTGTCACCACTAAACCAGCCCTACAAGAAATCCTAAGGGGGCTCCTGTGAGACAAAGTACCAGAGACATCACTACAAGCATAAAACATACAGACATCACAGTGACTCTAAACCCATATCTTTCTATAATAACACTGAATGTAAATGGATTACATGCGCCAACCAAAAGACATAGGGTATCAGAATGGATAAAAAACAAGACCCATCTATTTGCTGTCTACAAGAGACTCATTTTAGATGCGAGGACACCTTTAGATTGAGAGTGAGGCGATGGAGAACTATCTATCATGCTACTGGAAGCCAAAAGAAAGCTGGAGTAGCCATACTTATATCAGACCAACTAGACTTTAAATGAAAGGCTGTAACAAGAGATGAAGAAGGGCATTATATACTAATTACAGGGTCTATCCATCAGGAAGAGCTAACAACTATAAATGTCTATGCGCTGAATACCGGAGCCCCCAAATATATAAAACAATTACTCATAAACATAAGCAACCTTATTGATAAGAATGTGGTAATTGCAGGGGACTTTAACACCCCACTTACAGAAAAGGATAGATCATCTAGACACACGGTCAATAAAGGAACAAGGGCCCTGAATGCTACATTGGGTCAGATGGACTTGACAGATATATTTAGAACTCTGCATCCCAAAGCAACAGAATATACTTTCTACTCGAGTGCACATGGAACATTCTCCAAGATAGATCATATACTGGGTCACAAAACAGCCCTTCATCAGTATACAAGAATTGAAATTATACCATGCAAACTTTCAGACCGCAATGCTATGAAGCTTGAAATCAACCACAGGAAAAAGTCTGGAAAACCTCCAAAAGCATGGAGGTTAAAGATCACCCTACTAAAGAATGAGTGGGTCAACCGGGCAATTAGAGAAGAAATTTAAAAATAGATGTGGAAACAAATGAAAATGAAAATACAACCATCCAAATGCTTTGGGATTCAGCGAAGGCAGTCCTGAGAGGAAAATACATCGCAATCCAGGCCTATCTCAAGAAACAAGAAAAATCCCAAATACAGAATCTAACAGCACACCTAAAGGAAATAGAAGCAGAACAGCAAAGGCAGCCTAAACCCAGCAGAAGAGAAATAATAACGATCATAGCACAAATAAACAATATAGAATCTAAATAAACGGTAGAGCAGATCAACGAAACCAAGAGTTGGTTTTTTTGAAAAAATAAACAAAATCGAAAAAACTCTAGCCAGGCTTCTCAAAAAGAAAAGGGAGATGACCCAAATAGATAAAATCATGAATGAAAATGGAATGATTACAACCAATCCCTCAGAGATACAAGCAATTATCGGGGAATACTATGAAAAATTGTATGCCAACGAACTGGACAACCTGGAAGAAATGGACAAATTCCTAAACACCCACACTCTTCCAACACTCAATCAGGAGGAAATAGAAAGCTTGAACAGACCCATCACCGGCGAAGAAATTGAATCGGTTATCAAAAATCTCCCAACAAATAAGAGTCCAGGACCAGATGGCTTCCCAGGGGAGTTCTACCAGACGTTTAAAGCAGAGATAATATCTATACTTTTCAAGCTATTCCAAGAAATAGAAAGGGAAGGAAAACTTCCAGACTCATTCTATGAAGCCAGTATTACTTTGATTCCTAAACCAGACAGAGACGCAGTAAAAAAAGAGAACTACAGGCCAATATTCCTGAGGAATATAGATGCAAAAATTCTCAATAAGATACTAGCAAATAGAATTCAACAGCATATAAAAAGAATTATTCACCATGATCAACTGGGATTCATTCCTGGGATGCAGGGCTGGTTCAACATTCGCAAATCAATCAACGTGATACATCACATCAATAAAAGAAAAGATAAGAACCATATGATCCTGTCAATCGATGCAGAAAAGGCCTTTGACAAAATCCAGCACCCTTTCTTTTCTTTTTTTTTTTTTCAACGTTTATTTATTTTTGAGACAGAGACAGAGCATGAACAAGGGAGGGTCAGAGAGAGAGCAGGAGGCACGGAATCTGAAACAGGCTCCAGGCTCTGAGCTGTTAGCACAGAGCCCGACGCGGGGCTTGAACTCACGAACCGCGAGATCGTGACCTGAGCCGAAGTCGGCCGCTTAACCGACTGAGCCACCCAGGCGCCTCCCAGCACCTTTTCTTAATAAAAACCCTTGAGAAAGTCGGGATAGAAGGAACATACTTGAAGATCATAAAAGCCATTTATGAAAAGCCCACAGCTAACATCATCCTCAATGGGGAAAAACTGAGAGCTTTTTCCCTGAGATCAGGAACACGACAGGGATGCCCACTCTCACCAGTGTTGTTTAACATAGTGTTGGAAGTTCTAGCATCAGCAATCAGACAACAAAAGGAAATCAAAGGTATCAAAATTGGCAAAGATGAAGTCAAGCTTTCGCTTGTTTCAGATGACATATGATACATGGAAAATCCAATAGACTCCACCAAAAGTCTGCTAGAACTGATACATGAATTCAGCAAAGTTGCAGGATACAAAATCAATGTACAAAAATCAGTTGCATCCTTATACACTAACATTGAAGCAACAGAAAGACAAATAAAGAAACTGATCCCATTCACAATTGCACCAAGAAGCATAAAATAGCTACAAATAAATCTACGCAAAGATGTAAAAGATCTGTATGCTGAAAACTATAGAAAGCTTATGAAGGTAATTGAAGAAGATATAAAGAAATGGAAAGACATTCCCTGCTCATGGATTGGAAGAATCAATATTGTCAAAATGTCAATATTACCCAAAGCTATGTACACATTCAAAGCAATCCCAATCAAAATTGCACCAGCATTCTTCTCGAAACTAGAACAGGCAATCCTAAAATTCATATGGGACCACAAAAGGCCCCGAATAGCCAAAGTCATTTTGAAGAAGAAGACCAAAGCAGGAGACATCACAATCCCAGACTTTCGCCTCTACTACAAAGCTGTAATCATCCAGACCGCATGGTGTTGGCACAAAAAGAGACACATAGACCAATGGAATAGAATAGAAACCCCAGAACTAGACCCACAAACGTATGGCCAACTAATCTTTGACAAAGCAGGAAAGAACATCCAGTGGATAAAAGACAGTCTCTTTTACAAATGGTGCTGGGAGAACTTGACAGCAACAGGCAGAAGGTTGAAAATAGGCCATTTTCTCACACCATTCACAAAAATAAACTCAAAATGGATAAAGGACCTGAATGTGAGACAGGAAACCATCCAAACCCTAGAGGAGAAAGCAGGAAAAGACCTCTCTGACCTCAGCCGTAGCAATCTCTTACTCGACACATCCCCAAAGGCAAGGGAATTAAAAGCAAAAGTGAATCACTGGCACCTTATGAAGATAAAAAGCTTCTGCACAGCAAAGGAAACAACCAACAAAACTAAAAGGCAACCAACGGAACGGGAAAAGATCTTCGCAAATGCCATTTCGGACAAAGGGCTAGTATCCAAAATCTATAAAGAGCTCACCAAACTCCACCCCCGAAAAACAAATAACCCAGTGAAGATTTGGGCAGAAAACATGAATAGACACTTCTCTAAAGAAGACATCCAGATGGCCAACAGGCACACGAAAAGATGCTCACCGTCGCTCCTTATCAGGAAAATACAAATCCAAACCACACTCAGATATCACCTCACGCCAGTCAGAGTGGCCAAAATGAACAAATCAGGAGACGGTAGATGCTGGAGAAGATGTGGAGAAACGGAAACCCTCTTGCACTGTTGGGGGGAATGCAAATTGGTGCAGCTGCTCTGGAAAGCAGTGTGGAGGTTCCTCAGAAAATTAAAAATAGACCTACCCTATGACCCAGCAATAGCACTGCTAGGAATTTACCCAAGGGATACAGGAGTACTGATGCATAGGGGCACTTGTACCCCAATGTTTATAGCAGCACTCTCAACAATAGCCAAATTATGGAAAGAGCCGAAATGTCCATCAACTGATGAATGGATCAAGAAAGGGTGGTTTATATACACAATGGAGTACTACATGGCAATGAGAAAGAACGAAATATGTCTCTTTGTAGCAACATGGATGGGACTGGAGGGTGTGATGCTAAGTGAAATAAGCCATAAAGAGAAAGACAGATACCATATATTTTCACTCTTATGCGGATCCTGAGAAACTTAACAGAAACCCATGGGGGAGGGGAAGGAAAAAACAAAAGAGGTTAGAGTGGGAAGGAGCCAAAGCATAAGAGACTGTTAAAAACTGAGAAAAAAACTGAGGGTTGATGGGGGGTGGGAGGGAGGGTAGGGTGGGCGATGGGTATTGAGGAGGGCACCTTTTGGGATGAGCACTGGGTGTTGTAGGAAACCAATTTGACAATATTTCATATATTGAAAAAATTTAAAAAGATAATGTTAAATTAAAAAAAAATAAATGAACTTAAAAAAAAAGAGTCTGTTTCCTGATTGTCTATACTCTCTCTCTCTCTCTTATTTTTTCCCTTTGCTTGTTTGTTTCTTAAACCCATGTATGAGTAGAATTATATGGTATTTGTCTTTTTTTGACTGGTATATTTCACTTAGAATCATACTCTCTAGCTCCATCCAGGTCCTTGCAAAAGGAAAGATTGCATTCCTTCTTATGGCTGAATAGTATTCCATCATATATATGTCACATCCTCTTTATCCATTCATCCATTTATGGATACTTGGGCTGCTTCCATATCTTGGTTATTGTAAACGATGCTGCTATAAACACACTGGTTCATGTGTGCATTAAAAAATTTAAGGTTTATTTATTTTTGAAAGAGAGAGATAGAGTGAGAGAGCAGGTGAGGGGCAGAGAGAGAGGGAGACACAGAATCTGAAGCAGGCTCCAGGCTCTGAGCTGTCAGAACAGAGCCTGACGCGGGGCTTGAATTCACACACCATGAGATCATGACCTGGGGGGAAGTTGGGCGCTTCACTCACTGAGCTGCCCAGGAGCGCCAATGTGCATGCATCCTCTTGAATTTGTGTTCTTTTATTCCTTGGATAAATACCCAGTTGTGCTATGCTGGATCATGAGGTAATTGTATTTTTAACTTTTAGAGGAAACTCCACATAGTTTTACACGGTGGCCTCACCACTTTGCATTTCCAAGAACAGTTTCCTTTTCTCCACATCCTTGCCAACACTTATTGCTTCTTGTATTTTTGATTTTTGCCATTCTGACAGGTGTGAGGTAGTTTCTCATTGTGGTTTTGTTTTGCATTTCCTTGATGGTAAGTGATGATAAGCATTTTTCCTGTGTCTCTTACCATCTGTATGTCTTCTTTGGAGAAATGTCTGTTCATGTTTTCTTTCCAGTTTTTAATTTGATTAATTGTTGCTTGGGCCTTATGATATATCAGATATTAGCTCTTTATTAGATAGGTCATTTGCAAATATCTTCTCCCATTCCATAAGTTGCTTTTTACTGTTCACTTTTTACTTCACTGTGCAGAAGCTTTTTACTCGATAGAGTCCCAAGATTTATTTTTGCTTTAGTTTCTCTGGCCTCAGGGGACATATATTGAAAGAAGTTTTCATGGCTGATGTCAAAGAAGTTACTACCTGTGCTGTGTTCTAGGATTTTTATGGCTTTGGGTCTCACATTTAGGTCCTTAACCTATGTTTTGTTTATTTAAGTGTATGGTGTAAGGAAGTGGTTTACATTCATTCTTTTGCATGATACTGTGCACTTTTCCCAACACCCTTCTTCGAAGAGACTGTCTTTTCCCAATGGATATTCTTTCCTGCTTAGTTGAAGATTAATTGAATTTGTATGTGTGGATCTCTGTGCTTTCTATTCTGTTTTATTTTTAAAATTTATTCAATTAAATTGAAGTTAACGTACAGTGTTGTATTGGTTTCAGGAGTAGAACCCAGTGATTCATCACTTATATGTAACACCCAGTGCTCATCCTTACAAGTGCCTTCCTTAGTGACCATCACCCATTTAGCCCATCCGCCCACCCAACACCCCTGCAGCAGTCCTCAGTTTATTCTCTGTACTTAAGAGTCTCTTATGGTTTGCCTCCCTCTGTGTTTTTGTCTTATATTTTCCTTCCCTTCCCCTATGTTCACCTCTTGTGCTTCTCAAATTCCACGTATGAGTGATAGCCTATAATATTTTCTTTCTCTGACTGACTTATTTCGCTTAACACAGTATACTCTAATTCCATCCGTGGTGTTGCAAGGGGCACAATTTCATTATTCTTGATCGCCCAGTAGTATTCCATTGTGTATGTATACACTACATCTTCTTTACCCATTCACCAGTCAATGGACATTCAAGCTTTTTCTATACTTTGGCTATTGTTGATAGTGCTTCTATAAACATTGGGGTGCATGTTCCCCTTCGAATCACCACTCCTATATCCTTTGGATAAATACCTAGTAGTGCAATTGCTGGGTAGTAGGGTAGTTCTATTTTTTATTTTATGAGGAACCTCCATACTGTTCTACAGAATGGCTGCACCAGTTTGCATTCCCACCAACAGTGCAAGAGAGTTCCTCTTTCTCCACATCCATGCCAACATCTGTTGTCGCCTGAGTTGCTAATGTTAGCCATTCTGACAGGTGTGAAATGCTATCTCCTTTCGTTTTGATTTGCATTTTCCTGATGATGAGTGATGTTGTGCATTTTTTCATGTGTCGGTTGGCCATCTGGATGTCTTCTCTGGAGACGTGTCTATTCATGTATTTTGCCCATTTCTTCACTATATTATTTGGTTTTGGGGTGTTGAGCTTCATAAGTTCTTTATGGATTTTGGATTTTTCAATGCACTTTTAAATTTCCTTTTTCCTTTTTTTCTCCTGACTGACATATTCATTGTTTAGTAACATGTTATTCCATATATTTGTGGTCTTTCCAGATTTTTTTCTTGGGCTGACTTCTAGTTTCATAGTGCTGTTGGCAGAAAAGGTGCATGGAATGACTTCAGTGTTTTGGGATTATTTTGTGACCTAACATGTGACGTGTTCTGAGAATGTCCCATGTGCACTTATAGAGAATGTGTTTAGGATGGAACAATCTGAATATACCTGTTAAGTCCACCTGGACCAGTGTGTCATTCGAAGCCATGTTTCCTTGTTTGTTTTCAGTTTAGATGACATGTAACTGGGGTGTTAAAGTCTCCTATTAGTATTGTATTATTATCCATTAGTTTCTTTGTGGGTTATCAGTATGTGATCTCTCTTGGAGAATGTTCCATGTGCACTCGAGTAGAAAGTATATTCCGTTACTTTGGGATGAAGAGCTCTAAATATATCTGTCAAGTCCATCTGATCCAATGTAGCATTCAGGGCCCTTGTCTCCTTATTGACCCTGTGTCTAGATGATCTATCCATTGTTGTAAGTGGAGTGTTAAAGTCCCCTGCAATTACCACATTCTTATCAATAAGGTTGTTTATGATTGTGATCAATTGCTTTATATATTTGGGGGCTCCGGTATTCGGCGCATAGACATTTATAATTGTTAGCTCTTCCTGATGGATAGAGCCTGCAATTATTATATAATGCCCTTCTTCATCTGTTACAGCCTTTAATTTTAAGTCAAGTTTGATATAGATATGGCTACTCCAGCTTTCTTTTGGCTTCCAGTAGCATGATAGTTCTCCATCCCCTCACTTTCAATCTGAGGGTGTTCTCAGGTCTAAAACAAGTCTCTTGTAGACAGCAGATAGATGGGTCATGGTTTTTTTATCTTATCCATTCTGATACCCTATGTCTTTTGGTTGGAGTATTTCGTCTGTTTACATTCAGTGTTATTATAGAAAGATATGGGTTTAGAGTCATTGTGATGTCTGTAGGTTTCATGTTTGTAGTGATATCTCTGGTACTTTGTGGTCCTTGCAACGTTTCACTTACAGAATCCCCCTTAGGATTCCTTGTAGGGTTGGTTTTAGTGGTGATGAATTCCTTCAGTTTTTGTTTGTTTGGAAAGACCTTTATCTCTCCTTCCATCTGAATGATGGCTTGCTGCATAAAGGATTCTTGGATGCATATGTTTGCTGTTCATCACATTGAAGATTTCCTGCCATTCTTTTCTGGCGTGCCAAGTTTCAGTAGATAGATCTGTCACTAGACTTATCAGTCTCCCTTTATAGGTTAGAGCGTGTTTATCCGTAGCTGCTTTCAGAATTTTCTCTTTATCCTTGTATTTCTCCAGTTTCACTATGACTTGTGATGCAGAAGATCGATTCAAGTTACGTCTGAAGGGAGTTCTCTGTGCCTGTTGGATTTCAATGCCTTTTTCCTTCCCCAGATCAAGGAAGTTCTCAGCTATGATTTGTTCAAGTACATCTTCAGCCCCTTTCTCTCTCTCTCCCTCCTCTGGAATCCCTATTATACGGATATTGTTGCGTTTCATAGCATCACTTAGTTCTCTACTTCTCCACTCATACTCCTGGATTTTTTTATCTCTCTTTTTCTCAGCTTCCTCTTTTTCCATAATTTTATCTTCTAATTCACCTATTCTCTCCTCTGCCTCTTCAATCCAAGCTGTGGTCACCTCCATTTTATTTTGCACCTCATTTATGGCATTTTTCAGCTCCTCCTGAGTATTTCTTAGTCCCTTGATCTCTGTAACAATAGATTCTCTGCTCTCCTGTGTACTTTTTTCAAGCCCAGCAGTTAATTTTATGACTAATATTTTAAATTCATGTTCTGTTATATTGCTTAAGTCTTTTTTGGTCAATTCGTTAGCTGTTGCTACTTTCTGGAGTTTCTTTTGAGGATAATTCTTCCGTTTAGTCATTTTGGATAGTCCCTGGAGTGGTGCGGAACTGCAGCACTGTGCTGTCTGGAGTAACTTGTGTTGGTGGGCGAGGCTGCAGTCAGACCTGATATACCTGTGTGGTATCTGTGTTCTGTGAGTGGTGTTTCTGTGTTTATGTACATGTGGAAACATAAGTTGTGTGATGTGTCCTTTTGCTGTAGAGGTTGTATGTGTGGTCTGTGTGTGGGGGGACTTTTGTGGTTATTTTGTGGTATACGTGTTATGTATGTGGTATATATATTTTTACCATATGTATGGTGTGTGTCACGTGAAGTATGCGTGTTCTAGATGGGCAGCATCTGGGTGCATGTGTAGTGTATACAATGAAAATGATTGGTTTATGTGTCTGTGTGTGGAATTGGCAGTGTTTGTGGTGTCTGTGGTGTAGGTGTTGTGAGTCTATTCTGTGTATGTCATGTATATTTGTGTGGTGTCCTTGTGGTATATTTGTGGCATATGGGTAGTGTGTGTGTCATATATTTGTGTGGCATGAGAGCATATGTGTCTTGTATGAGGGATATGGCATATGTGTGGGGTGTGAGTGTTGTACATGTGGAGGTTTTTGTGGTATCTGTGCAATGTATGCAGGCTATGTGTGTTGTACATGTAGCATTTCTGTGTATGCTTGGTTGGTGTGTCATATGTGTGGTGTGTGCATGGTGTATGGGTAGCATGGGTGTTTTGTGTGTGGTGTGTGCATAAGGTTTATGTGTTGTGTTTCTGTGGTGTGCACAGTGTATGAGTTGTGAATGTCTGGTATATGTGTGTGAGTGCAGTATATGTGTGTATGGGAATGGTATTTGTGTGGTGTAAGTTAGGCTGTGTGTGATATATAGGTTTTGTGTCTGTTGTGTGTGCTGTGTGTATTTGAATTCTGTGTGCTGTACATGTGGTGAATGTGACAGGTGGTGTGTGTGCAGTAAAAACATGATGTACATATTGCTGTTTGTGGCATTTATTTGGCATGTTTTGGAGGGTATATGTGTGGGTGTGGGTGTGTATCTATGGTATATGGTGGTTTAAGTCAGTCTAATTTATATGTGTTCTTTGTGTAGCGTGTGTGAGGTCAATGTGTGGTGTGGTGGTATAGGTATGGTGTGGGTGATGTAGAGGTGTGTGCGTGTTCTGTGCCTGTGTTTGGAAAAAGTGCGGTTGGTGATTATTCTAGGTGTGATGTGTGTGTGATATTTGTGTAGTGTGTGAGCGGTGTTTGTGGGATGTCTGGGAGTGTATGTAGTATGTGCGGTCTGTGTGTGGTTTATATCATGTATGTGTTTTAAGATATGTGGTTAGTGTTGTTTGGTGTGTATGCATTACGTATGTGGTGTGTGTATTCACCCAGTGTATGTGCAGTATATGAGTTCTGTGTGTGTGTGTGTGTGTGTGTGTGTGTGCATGTTTCTGGTGAGTGTTGGCATTTTGAGGATTGGGGCACTGTGTATGTTATGTGTGTATATGTATTGTATACTTGATAAACATGTGTTGGATGTGTGGTGTGTCTGTGATAAATGTGTGGTGTGTGGGGAGCATATGCATTTAATCTGTGTTGTATTCATTGGTGTGGTACATTTGAATTGGGTGTGTGGTGTGTGTGATGTAGGTGATATATGTGTGGCGCATGTGTGGTGTGTGTGTGTGTCAATGTGTCATGTTGTTTGGTGACACTATTCTCTGTGTGGTGTTTGTGGTGTATATTTTATGTATTTGTTCTGTGCACATGGTGTGTTTGTGAATATGTTTTCTAATTGTGATGCATATAGTGTATTGTGTGTGCAATGAAATTGTGATTTCCATATTGTGCATCTGAGGTGTATATTTGGTGTATGTGTTCCCTATATCTATAGTGTATCTGTAGTGTCAGTCTGTTTTAGATGTGTGTTGTGTGCATGAGGTGTGTTTTAGGCGTGGTGTGTGCGATATGTGTGTGTAATGTTTGTGTTGTATTTTTGTTGATATATGTGTGGTTGGTGTATGCGTGTGTGTGATATGTGTGGTGTGTGAGTAGTGTTTGAATTGTGTTTGTGAGTGTGTATAGTAAATGTGTGATGTTTGTACTGTGTGTGTGTCATATTTATGCTTGTTTATGTAAGTTTGGTGTGTGTGGGTCTGTGTGTGATGTGAGTGTGATGCATGTGATATATGTGTTGTATGTGGTGTGTATGTAGTTTGTATCTGGTGAGTATGTGAAAGATCAGTTTGGTGGTGTGTGTGTTGTATGTGTATATGGAATATATGTGTGCTGTATTTGTGGTCTATTTGTGGGATGTCTATAATATATGTGTGGTATTTGTATGATTTCTGTGTAGCTCTTATGTGGTGAAGGTTGGGTGTGTTTGATGGCTATATAATTGTGTATGTGTTGTGGGTGTGACATGTGTCACACATGTCACCTGTGTTGTGTATATGTGGATTTTGTATTTGTAATGTGTGTGTGTGTGTGTGGTTCAGAATTTTGATATACATGGAATGTGTTGGAGTTGTGTTTGGTGTGTGGTGTATTTATCTAACGGGTGTATGTATATGGTTTATAAGCAGTATTTCTCTAGTGTATGTGTATGTCTGTGCATGGTATATGGAAAACGTGTGCATGGAATATGTGTGCTGTGTATGTGGTGTGATGTACATGTGGCATTTGGTCTGTGTGATTTATGTTTTGTGTATATGATGCATGTGTGTTGTGTACTTTCCATGTAAACTGTTGGTGTGGTATATATGTGGTGTGTGTCTTTATGTGATTTATAAGCAGTATAAGAAAGAGCACATGAGAGTTCTATGTACGAAGTGTGACTGTGTGGTACTTTATGTGTGTTGTGGTTTGTTTTGTAAATGTGGTATATGTTGGGGGCTTATGTGTTATATAGGCAGTGTGTAAGGATTATGTGTGCTCTTTGTGGGGTATAAATGCTATATGTTGGTGTGTGCTTGGTGCATGGATCTTAGTGAGTCTTGGCTACATGTTGGTTATTTTGTGGTATATGTGAAAGACGTTAGTTTGGTGTGTTTGTTGAAAGATGGTTTGCCAAAGTGTTGTTTGACAGAGTTGAGTACATGGCACTTTCTGCATAGGCCCTGCATAGGTTTTCAAACACTTCTTAGTGAAAGAAGATGTTAGTGAAAGATGGGATTTCTCTGAAGTATTTTTTCATGGAGTTGAGTATATGTCACTTTCCTCATAGTTCTCTGCATAGGTTTTCAAACACTTCAACTTTAGTGAATCAAGAAGTTAGTTGGAAGATGATTTCTCCAGTGTTCTTTTTTACAGAGTTGAGTGTATGGCGCTTTCCTTACAGACCCCCACATAGGTCTTAAACAATTCAAAATCAGTAAATCAAAAATCTAGTGGAAAGATGGTTTTTCAACATTATTTTACAGAGTTGAGCACATGATACTTTCCTCATTTTTCCTCGAATTTCCACACACTTTTATTTTAGTGAAAAATTGTGTTAGTTGAACCGCGGTTTTTACTGTGTTATAGCACAGAGTTGAATGTATGGCACTTTCCCTATGCTTTACTGCATAGGATTTCAAAAACTTCTTACCTACAAAAATATAAAATTAGCGGGAAGATTATTTCTCCACAGTGTTGTTCCACAGACTTGGGTATAGGGGCACTTTCCTTATACTTCCCTGCAAAGGGTTTCAAACACTTAACTACTTTTAAAAGAATTAGTTGAAAGATCGTTGGTTTCTCCAGTATTGTTTCACAGAGTTAAGTGTAGGGAACTTTTCTTGTTTCCCACATAGATTTTCAAACAATTCTAACTTAAGGAAACATGATGTCAGTTTTAAAATAGTTTCTCCCCAGTGTTCTTTCACATAGTTGAGTATATGCCACTTGCTTTGAGTTTCTAATAAAAGTGCTTAAACTCAACTCAGTGACACAATACTGTGCAAAAACAATCTTTCAACGAAAATCTTGTTTGAATGAGTTAGAAGTGTTTGAAATCTTATGCAGGAAGCTATAAGGAAAGTGGCATACAGAGCGGGCGGGTCAACATTGTGGAGAAGTAGGGGGATCCATACTTTCTGCGTCTCTCAAAGAAGTGCTGAAGCCAAAGGACTTTGAACCCCAAGAGTCTGGGAGGAAAAGAGACTGTATCTACTGGGAAGAAAACGAGACAACTTGAGAAACCATAGGTGAGTGATAGCAAACTGGGGGAAAATAAAAACAGCCATGAAGGCATGGAGGGGAGGAATCGCCTTCTGTGGAGACACAAAGGGAACAGAAAGAGTGGCTGAGAAGTGGAGGACAGTATCTGGACAAGAGAAAAAACCTCAGTCTGGGACTCAGATGCTATCTCTACCTGCAGGGCTTTCTTTGAACTGGGGCCATCTTCCTGTTCATGCACCTGGGGAGGAGGGGAGCCATCCCTGGGTTTGCTGGTGGAAGAGTGGCACAGTCCACAGTAGGAGGAAGTGGTCCCCTCCCTGGAGGGCTGCACGATAGGACAAAGCCTGTCTGTGTCTGCCATCCACGGGCTCAGTGGCTAAGTCGAGGAAACAGTCCGCAGTAGGAGAAAGCAGCCCCTCCCTGAAATGCTGTGAGAAAAGACAAAGCCTGCTTGCATCCGCCACCCCCGGGCTCCATGGTGAGTTCAGTGGCACAGTCCACAGAAGGAAAAGGCAGTCCTCCCTGAAGTGTGGCAGCACATACAAAACCAACCAAGATCACATATCAAGCCGCACAGAAAGGGGCTTCCATGCCAGAGCACACAGAAGGGGACTTTGAATCCTAGACAAGCGTTAGGCCAGGGGAGTTGGTGGAGTGAGAAGGACCAACATGTCTGCACTCATGGCACAGTGAGGATGAATCAAAAGGAGTCCATCGGGTCATGGAGAAGAAACGATGGGATCGCCAGTTTCCCCACTACCACCACCAAGGCGGGGCCTCGGGGATCAATCCTGGGGCCCATAGTGGAGGTGGAACCAACCTACACCAAACCACGCCCCTCTGTGTCAGGTAAATGCGTATCTGCTGGAGCCAGATAAATGCTGTGCAACCAGACAGCTCCATCATCCAGAACAGTGATGCTGCAAACTTGTATTAATTGCAGGACAATTGTTTTTATTTAGATATATTCTCCTTTTCTATCTCTTCCCTCCTCTAGGCTGGTTAATCTGTTGGTTTGTTTAAGCAGACATATTTAATCCATTCCATTGATATATGTTCTACATCTCCTTCTGTACTTTCCTTCTCTCTCTGGAATAATCAAGACAGAGCTTCTCTGGGTAACTTAATCTTCGTTTCTTTTCCCCTGCCTCCTTTTTTATTTTCCTTTCTCTCTGGGTTAAGCCATTTAGTCTCTCTACCAATGTTTATTTTCTCTTTGCCCCGCCCATAATTTCTTTCTTTGTGTGTGCTCTTCCATCAGCACTGCCTCAACCCTGCTCTTTATTTGTAGCTGGTATTTCTGTTATTTTGTTTTTGGACTCTTTTTTTTTTGTTTGGTTGTTTGTGTATGTGTGTGTGTTTTAATTCATTTTTTTGTGTTATTTGTATATATTTTTGCATGTTTCCTCTTTGCCTGTTTTTTTGCCTGTTTTTCTTTTCAGGGCTACTGCAAGGAACAAATCACAGGACACCTCATGAAGGGTCCAAAACATCACTATGAGTAGAGAAATAAAATAGCCAAAGTCACGATAGAGAAGTAAAGTTCTCCAAAATCTACCTCCTGAAGGGCCACGCTCTAGACAGTGTATGACCTCCCTTTTATTAAAAACTTTTAAAACTCATAAGGGACAGAAAACTAGCCAAAATGATGAAACAGAATTCTACTCAAAAGAAATTCCAGGACAAAGTGACAGCTAAAGAATTGATCAAAACAGATATAAGCAATATAACTGAACAAGAATTTAGAATAATAGTCATAAGACTAATCACTGGGCTTGAAAAAGGTTTAGAAGACAATCTATTAGCGCAGAGATCAAAGAAGTAAAAAATAGTCATGAAAAATTAAAAAATGGTATAAATGAAAAATAAAATGGAGGTGGCCACAGTGCGGATTGAAGAGGCAGAAGGGAGAAAAGGTGAATTAGAAGATAAAATTATGGAAAAAGAGGAAGCTGATAAAAAAGATTTTTAAAAATCCAGGAAGAGGGAAGAATCAGAGAACTAAGTGATGCAATCAAATGGAACAATATCAGTGTCACAGGAATTCCAGAAGAAAAGAGTAGGGGTTGAAGGTGTACTTGAAAAAATCATAGCTGAGAATTTCCCCAATCTGGGGAAGGAAACAGACATTGAAATCCAAGAGGCACAGAGAACTCCCTTCAGACACAACTTGAAGCGATCTTCTGCATGATATATCATAGTGAAACTGGCACAGTAAAAGGATAAAGAGAGAATTCTGAAAGTAGCTAGGGGTAAACAAATCTTAACATACAAAGATAGAAACATAAGAATAGTAGCATACCTATCTACTGAAACTTGGCAGGCCAGAAAGGAACGGTAGGAAATCTTCAATGTGGTGAATAGGAAAATATGCAACCAAGAATCCTTTATACAACAAGCTTGTCATTCAGAATAGGAGAGATAAAGGTTTTCCCAAACAAAAACTGAAGGAATTCATCACCACTAAATCATCCCTACAAATATCCTAAGGGGTATTGTGTGAGTGAAATGTTGCAAAGACCACAAAGTAACAGAGAAATCACTACAAACATGAGACCTACAGATAACACAATGATTCTAAACTGATACCTTTGAGTAATAAAATCTAGTGTAAATGGGCTAAATGGTCCAATTGAAAGACAGAGTGTATCAGATTGCATAAAAAATAAGACCTATCATTGGCTCTCTACAAGAGGTTCATTTCGGACCTGAGGACACTTTCAGATTGAAAGAGCAGAATATACTTTCTTTTCAAGTGCACATGGAACATTCTCCAAGATAGATCACATACTGGGTCACAAAATAGCCCTCCATAAATATAAAAGAATTATTAGGGAATACTATGAAAAATTATATGCCAACAAAACGGATAAACTGTAAGAAATGGACAAACTTCTAAATACCCACACACTACCAAAACTCAAACAAGAAATAGAAAATTTGAACAGACCCATAAATAGTGAAGAAATTGAATCAGTCATCAAAAATCTCCCAACAAATAAGAGTCTTAGACAAGATGGCTTCACTGGGGAATTCTACCAGATATTTAAAGCAAAATTAATACCTATCTTTCTCAAGCTGTTCCTGAACATAGAAAGAGAAGCAAAACTTCCTGACTCATTCTATGAATCCAGCATTACTTTGATTCCCAAACTAGGCAGAGACCCAGCAAAAAAAGAGAACTTCAGGCCACTATCTCTGATGAATATGGATGCAAAAATTCTCAAGATACTAGCAAATTGAATTCAACAGCAAGTAAAAAAAGATTATTCACCATGATCAAGTGGGATTCATTCTTTGGCTGCAGGGCTGATTCAATATTCGCAAATCAATCAATGTCATACATCGCTTTAATAAAATAAAAGGTAAGAACCATATGGTCCTGTCAATAGATGCAGAAAAAGCATTTGACAAAATACAACATCCTTTCTTGATGAAAATCCTCAAGAAATTTGGATGAAAAAACATACCTAAATATCATAGACGTCCACAGCTTTTATGAAAAGCCCACAGCTAATATCCTCAATGGGGAAAAACTGAGAGCTTTCCTCCTGAAATCAGCAACACGATAGGAATGTCCACTCTCACCACTGTTAACATAATATTGGAAGTCCTAGCATCAGCAGACAACAAAAGGAAATCAAAGGCATCAAAATTGGCAAAGATGAAGTAAAACTTTCACTCTTTACAGATGACATGATACTCCACATGGAAAACCTGACAGACTCCACAAAAGTCTGCTAGAACTGATACATGGGTTCAGCAAAGTTGCAGGATAAAAAATCAATTTACAGAAATCAGTTGCATTCTTATACACCAATAACGAAGCAAACAGAAAAAGAAACTGATACCATTCACAATTGCACCAAGACTCATAAAATACCTAGGAGTAAACCTAACCAAAGATGTAAAAGATCTGTATGCTGAAAACTATAGAAAGCTTATGAAGGAAATTGAAGACAATACAAAGAAATGGAAAAATATTCCGTGCTCATGGATTGCAAGAATAAATATTGTTAAAGTGTCAATACTACCCAAAGCTATCTACACATTCAATGCAATCCCAATCAAAATTGCACCAGCATTCTTCTCGAAACTAGACCAGGCAATCCTAAAATTTGTATGGAACCACAAAAGACCCCGAATAGCCACAGTAATTTTGAAGAAGACCAAAGCAGGAGGCATCACAATCCCACACTTTAACCTCTACTACAAAGCTGTAATCATCAAGACAGCATGGTATGGGCACAAAAACAGACACATAGACCAAAGGAATCGAATAGAGACTCCAGAATTGGACCCACAAATGTATGGGCAAGTATTCTTTGACAAAGCAGGAAAGAATATCCAATGGAAAAAAGAGTCTCTTTAACAAATGGTGCTGGGAGAACTGGAAAGTGACATGAGAAGAATGAAACTAGACCACTTTCTTACACCATTCACAAAAATAAACTCAAAATGGATAAAAGACCTGAATGTGAGACAGAAAACCATCAAAACCCTAGAGGAGAAAGCAGGGGAAAACCTCTCTGACCTCAGCTGCAGCCATTTCTTGACACATCTCCAAAGGCAGGGGAATTAAAAGCAAAAATGAACTATTGGGACCTCATGAAGATAAGCTTCTGCACTGCCATCTGGATGTCTTCTTTAGAAAAGTGTCTATTCATGTTTTTTGCCCAATTCTTCACTGGATTATTTGTTTTCTTGGGCGTGGACTTTGGTGAGCTCTTTATAGATTTTAGATACTAGCCCTTTGTCCAATAGATCATTTGCAAATATCTTTTCCCATTCCGTTGGTTGCCTTTTAGTTTTGTTGATTTTCTTTGCAGTGCAGAAGCTTTTTATCTTCATGAAGTCCAAATAGTTCATTTTTGCTTTTAATCCCCATACCTTTGGAGATGTGTCAAGAAGAAATTGCTGCTGTTGAGGTCAGAGAGGTGTTTTCGTGCTTTCTCCTCTAGGGTTTTGATGGTTCCCTGTCTCACATTCAGGTCGTTTATCCATTTTGAGTTTATTTTTGTGAATGGTGTAAAAAAGTGACCAAGTTTCATTCTTCTGCATGTTGCTGTCCATCTCTCCCAGCACCATTTGTTAAAGAGACTCTTTTTTCCATTGGATATTCTTTCCTGCTTTGTCAAAGAATACTTGCCCATACATTTGTGGGTCCAATTCTGGAGTCTCTATTCGATTCCTTTGGTCTATGTGTCTGTTTTTGTGCCCATACCATGCTGTCTTGATGATTACAGCTTTGTAGTAGAGGTTAAAGTGTGGGATTGTGATGCCTCCTGCTTTGGTCTTCTTCAAAATTACTGTGGCTATTCGGGGTCTTTTGTGGTTCCATACAAATTTTAGGATTGCCTGGTCTAGTTTCGAGAAGAATGCTGGTGCAATTTTGATTGGGATTGCATTGAATGTGTAGATAGCTTTGGGTAGTATTGACACTTTAACAATATTTATTCTTGCAATCCATGAGCACGGAATGTTTTTCCATTTCTTTATGTCTTCTTCAATTTCCTTCATAAGCTTTCTATAGTTTTCAGCATACAGATCTTTTACATCTTTGGTTAGGTTTACTCCCAGGTATTTTATCTTTCTTGGTGCAATTGTGAATGGTATCAGTTTCTTTGTCTTTTTGCTGTTCAATATTAGTGTATAAGAATGCAACTGATATCTGTACGTTGATTTTTTATCCTGCAACTTTGCTGAACCAATGTATCAGTTCTAGCAGACTTTTGGTGGAGTCTATCAGGTTTTCCATGTATAATATCATGTCATCTGCAAAAAGTGAAAGCTTAACATCATTGCCAATTTTGATGCCTTTGATTTCCTTTTGTTGTCTGCTGATGCTAGAACTTCCAACACTTTGTTAAACAACAGTGGTGAGAATGGACATCCCTGTCACGTTGCTGATTTCAGGGGGAAAGCTCTCAGTTTTTCCCCATTGAGGATATTAGCTGTGGGCTTTTCATAAATGGCTTTTATGATGTTTAAGTATGTTCCTTCTATCCTTTCTCCAGGGTTTTTATTAAGAAAAAATACGGAATTTTGTCAAATGCTTTTTCTGCATCGATAGACAGGACCATATGGTTCTTTTCTTTTATTAATGTGATGTATAACATTGATTGATTTGTGAATGTTGAACCAATCCTGCAGCCCAAGACTGAATCCCACTTGATCATGGTGAATAATTCTTTTTATATGCTGTTGATTTTGATTTGCTAGTATCTTATTGAGAATTTTTGCATCCATATTCATCAGGGACATTGGCCTGTAGTTCTCTTTTTTTGCTGGGTCTCTGTCTGGTTTGGGAATCAAAGTAATGCTGGCTTCATAGAATGAGTCTAGAAGTTTTCCTTCCCTTTATATTTTTTGGAACAGCTTGAGAAGGATAGGTATTATCTCCGCTTTAAATGTCTGGTAGTGGGGCGCCTGGGTGGCTCAGTCAGTTGAGCGCCGACTTCGGCTCAGGTCACAATCTCGTGGTCCATGGGTTCGAGCCCCGCATCGGGCCCCTGTGCTGACAGCTCAGAGCCCGGAGCCTGTTTCAGATTCTGTGTCTCCCTCTCTCTGACCCTCCCCCATTCATGCTCTGTCTCTCTCTGTCTCAAAAATAAATAATCGTTTAAAAAAATAATAAAAATAATAAAATAAAAAATAAATGTCTGGTAGAATTCCCCTGCGAAGCCATCTGGTCCTGGACTCTTATTTGTTGGGAGATGTTTGATAACTGATTCAATTTCTTCACTGGTTATGGGTAGGTTCAAGCTATTTCTTCATGTGAGTTTTGGAAGTGTGTGGGTGTTTAGGAATTTGTCCATTGCTTCCAGGTTGTCCAGTTTGTTGGCATGTAATTTTTCATAGTATTCCCTGATGCTTGTATTTCTGAGGGATTGGTTGTAATAATTCCATTTTCATTCATGATTATATCTATTTGGGTCATCACCCTTTTGTTTTTGAGAAGCCTGGCTAGAGGTTTATCAATTTTGTTTATTTTATCAAAAAACCAATTCTTGGTTTCATTGATCTGCTCTACAGTTTTTTTAGATTCTATATCGTATATTTCTGCTTTGATCTTTATTATTCGTCTTCTTCTGCTGGGTTTGGGGTGTCTTTGCTGTTCTGCTTCTAGTTCCTTTAGGTGTGCTGTTAGATCTTGTATTTGGGAGTTTTCTTGTTTCTTGAGATAGGCCTGGATTGCAATGTATTTTCCTCTCAGGACTGCCTTTGCTACATCCCAAAGCATTTGGATTGTTGTCTTTTCATTTTCATTTGTTTCCATGTATTTTTAAATTTCTTCTCTAATTGCCGGTTTGACCCATTCATTCTTTATTATGGTGTTCTTTAACCTGCATGCTTTTGGAGGTTTTCCAGACTTTTTCCTGTGGTTGATTTCAAGCTTCATAGCATTGTGGTCTGAAATTATGGTATGATCTCAATTCTCGTATACTTATGAAGGGCTGTTTTGTGACTTGGTATGTGATCTATCTTGGAGAATGTTCCATGTGCACTCGAGAAGAAAGTATATTCTGTTGCTTTGGGATGCAGAGTTCTAAATATATCTGTCAAGTCCATCTGATCCAATATATCATTCAGGGCCCTTGTTTATTGATCCTGTGTCTAGATGATTGATCCAATATTGTAAGTAGAGTATTAAAGTCCCCTGCAATTACCAGATTCTTATCAATAAGGTTGCTTATGTTTGTGATTGTTTTATATATTTGGGGGCTCCCATATTCGGCACATAGACATTTGTAATTGTTAGCTCTTCCTGATGGATAATTATTATATAAAGCCTTTCTTCATCTCTTGTTACAGACTTTATTGGAAGTCTAGTTTGTCTGATATAAGTATGGCTACTCCAGCTTTCTTTAGACTTACAGTAGCATGATAGTTCTCCATCCCCTCACTTTCAATCTCATGGTGTCCTCATGTCTAAAATAAGTCTCTTGTAGACAGCAACTTGATGGGTCTTGGGTTTTTTTTATCCATTCTGATACCCTATGTCTTTTGTTTGGTGAATTTAGTCCATTTACATTCAGTGTTATTATTGAAAGATATGGGTTTAGAGTCACTATGATGTCTGTAGGTTTCATGCTTGTAGTGATGTCTCTGGGCCTTTGTGGTCCTTGCAAAATTTCACTCACAGAATCCCCCTTAGGATCTCTTGTAGGGCTGGTTTAGTGGTGATGAATTCCTTCAGTTTTTGTTTGGGAAGACCTTTATCTCTCCTTCTAGTCTAAATGACAGACTTGCTGGATAAAGGATTTTCGGCTGTATATTTTTCCTGTTCATCACATTGAAGATTTCCTACCATTCCTTTCTGGCCTGCCAAGTTTCAGTAGATAGATCACGAGTTTTATCGGTCTCCCTTTATGTTAGAGCATGTTTATCCCTAGCTGCTTTCAGAAATTTCTCTTTATTCTTATATTTTGTCAGTTTCACTGTGATATGTCACACAGAAGATCGATTCAAATTACTTCTGAAAGGAGTTCCCTGTGCCTCTTGGATTTCAATGCCTGTTTCCTTCCCCAGATCGAGGAAGTTCTCAACTATAATTTGTTCTAGTACATCTTCAGCCCTTTTCTCTTTCTCTTCCTCTTCTGGAATCCCTATTATACAGATATTGTTGTGCTTGATTGCATCACTTAGTTCTCTAATTCTCCCCTCATACTCCTGGATTTTTTTTATCTCTCTTTTTCTCAGCTTCTTCTTTTTGCTAATTTTATCTTCGAATTCACCTATTCTCTCTTCTGCCTCTTCAATCCGAGCTGCTGTCACCTCCATTTTATTTTGCACCTCATTTATATCATTTTTTAGCTCCTCCTGACTGTTTCTTGGTCCCTTGATCTCTGTAGCAATAGATTCTCTGCTGTCCTCTATACTTTTTTCAAGCCCAGCGATTAATTTGATGACTACTATTCTAAATTCATGGTCCGTTATATTGCTTAAATCATTTTTGATCAATTCGTTTGTTGTCACTACTTCCTGGAGTTTCTTTTGAGGAGAATTCTTCCATTTCATCATTTTGGATAGTCCCTGCAGTGGCACCAAACCGCAGGGCACTTCCCCCGTGCTGTCTGGAGTAACTTGTGTTGGTGGGCAGGGCCACAGTCAGACCCGATGTGTGTCCCCAGCCCACCCCTGGGGCCACAGTCAGACTGTTGTGTACCTTATCTTCCCCTCTCCCAGGGGCAGGACTCACTGTGGTGTAGTGTGGCCCCTGTCTGGGTTACTTGCACACTGCCAGCTTATGGTGCTTCTTTGATGGGATCTGGCATATTAGCTGGGGTGGATCCGCCAGGTGCACAGGGGCGGGAGGGACAGGCTTAGCTCACTTTGCCATCGGTGGTTCCCTGCGGGAGGGGCCCTGCAGCATCAGGAGGGAGGCAGACCCGTCAGAGGAATGGAACCACAGAAGTACAGCATTGGGTGTTTGCACGGTGCAAGCAAGTTCGATGTCGGGAACTGGTTCCCTTTGGGATTTCGGCTGGGGGATGGGAGAGGGAGATGGCGCTGGCCAGCACTTTTCTTCCCCACCAAGCTGAGCTCTGTCTTCCAGGGCTCAACAACTCTCTCTCCCGGTGTCCTCTTGCCCTCCCACTCTCCGAGCAGAGCCGTTGACTTTTAACATTCCAGATGTTAAGTCCCGCTGGCTGTCAGAACTCACTCCATCTAGCCCTTCCGGTTTTGCAAGTCAGACTCGGTGGCTCTGCCTTGCCAGGCAGGCTGTCCTTCCACCGCCCCAGCTCCCTCCCGCCAATCCATGTAGCACACACTGCCTCTCTGCCCTTCCTACCCTCTTCCGTGGGCCTCTTGTCTATGCTTGGCTCCGGAGAGTCCATTGTGCTAGTCTTCTGGCAGTTTCGTGGGTTATTTAGGCAGATGTCAGTGGAGTCTAAGTGATCAGGAGGACGCGGTGAGCCCAGCATCCTCCTACACTGCCATCTTCCTATTCTCAGTTTTTAAGAGTCTCCTATGGTATGGCTCCCTCCTCTTTTTTTTTCCTTCCCCTCCCCCATGATCTGTGAAGTTTCTCAGGATCCACATAGGAGTGAAAACATATGGTATCTTTCTCTGTATGACTTATTTCACTTAGCATGACATGCTCCAGTTCCATCCACATTGCTACAAAAGGCCATATTTATTTCTCATTGCCAAGTAGTATTCCATGGTGTATATAAACCACAATTTCTTATCCATTCATCAGTTGATGGATATTTAGGCTCTTTCCGTAATTTGGCTATTGTTGAAAGACATGGCATCCATTCAGGTTTGCATCTCAGTTATAACGTTTTTAATTTTGGCCTGTGTAGTTTTTAGTTCTCTTGTCTCTGCAGTAAGGGATTCTTTAGTGTCTTCTATGCTTTTTTCAAATCCAGTTAGTATCCATGTAATTCTGGTTTTAAATTCAATTGTGACGTATTACTTATATCGGTACTGATTAAATACCTGACATCACTTCTGTTCTTTATGGGTGAATTCTTCTGTCTTGTCAATTAAGAGGTAAAAAATAAAATGAAATAATAAAGAGAGCTATATCCTAGGTGTGTTTTGTTTTGCTTGTTTAGAAAAGTTTGGTTCAAGAGAGGAGTTAGATGGCAGGAAGAAGGGTGATGCTGGGCTCTCCATCCTCATTTCTCACAGTTGTATTGCAGTCAGTTCACTTGGAACACCCAGGAAATTGATCTGCAGACTGGCAGAAGGATCTCCATTGTTGGAGGGAGACATTGTGGAAAGTTCAAGATTCATGGAAGTGAATTGGAGAGAAAAAGAGCAATGCCACGGAAGGAAGGGAACCCTTTCTGTGGAAAGGCAAAAGGAGAGTGATAAGCAGGCATTGAAAGAATGTGGTATCGGGTTTGCACAAGAGGAAAACCTCTCTGGACCTCAGGCTGTGGAGCTAGAGGTACTGAGTACAGCAGGGATTTTTTGCAAGCAGCATGTGGAGTTCAAACACTGAGGTTTTGGAAGTGCATGACTTTCTCCAGAGTGGAACTGTGGCATGCACTCCTGTGTAGAAGGAAGGAGTTGGCCCTAGAGTGCAAATGTGTAGTGATCTCTGGAGCACAATGGGAAAGCACTCCCCTTCCTGAAATACTTTGGGCAGAGGGTATATTTCCTCTCCAAGGACAAAAGACCCTGTAGGTGCCAGAAAAGGGCTTTTCTTTGGCAGGTGATAGAGGCACTCATAGAGGGCTTATTGTTGCTTTTAGTGGTGGTACACTTTAAATTCTTCACACTGCACAGGTGTAGAACTGTTTTTCTGATACAAAGTACATCAGACACAGCATGGAGAGGCTCTACTCAAGAGGAGGAGGGCAGTCCATTTAGTTCTGGGTCCTTAAGATCTTGAGTTTTAAATCCCAGCCACACGCTGAAGAAAAAAGCACAAGAGAGCTGTGACACAGAGTCAGCTGACTGCCCTCCCTACTTTGTGAGGGCTTCCAGAACAATGGAGGGTGTGAGACCCCTTATCTGGGAATGAGAGATAAGGGTGGCACCATTGTCCCCCAACACCAATATGGTAGGACTTCAGAGGGCAACACAGTGGCCCCCAGTAGAGGCAGGACCCACATACTCCAAACCTGCCCCCCCCCGTGCCTGGTAACTGCTTATTTACTGGGACAAGATTGACTCTGAGCCTCTTCCCCAGAAGACCATCACAGGTAATGCACCCTATTCACCAAGTGTACTGAAAATAGAGTGCTTCAAGGCATCACTTGATGTTTTGGTGGAAATAGAATGAGGCGTTCTTTCTTTCTTTCTTTCTTCTTTCTTTTTCCTCCCTTCCTTCCTTTCTTTCTTCCTTCCTTTTCTTTCTTTCTTCCTTTCCTTTCTTCCTTTCTTCCTTTCTTCTTCTTCTTCCTCTTCCTCTTTGTTTTATTTTTTAATCAGGTTCATAGTTTTGTTTTTTTTTTATTTCCTTTTCTCCCTTGTTGCTTTTTCTTTTTTTCTTTTTTCTTTTTTTTTTTTTTTTGCTTCTTTCTGTTCTTTTCTTTGGAATCAGGCTTATAGTTTTTTTATTGTCTGTTTGGTTTTTTATTCATTCATTTTCCTTTTCTCTTTATTTTTGGATCAGGTTTTTTTTTCCTACTTTTTCCCCTTTTATTCAAATAAATCAAAGAACACCTAGTTAAAGTCCAAACACTCCCAACTACAAGCAAGGAGGAACTCTGCAGTGGACTGACCAGTGAGAAGGAGCAGCCAAAACACAATAGCGGATCACACACTGCATACAGCATTCAGGAAAACTTCCTAAAGTGTCAGGCCTGGACAATGTATGAAGTTTTTTAATATAGCACTGCTCTTTGGTGTAGGAAACCTAAGAAACTTTTAAAAGATGTAAAAGAGGCCCCTGTGTGGCTCAGTTAAGCGTCTGACTCTTGATTTTTTCCCCAAGTTATGATCTTGCAGTCATGCAATCGAGCCTCACATTAGCCTCCCCACTGGGTATGGAGCCTCCTTCACATTGTCTCTCTCTTCCTCTGCCCCTTTCTTTTCTCACTCTTTCTCTCTCTCAATATAAATAAAATAAACATTCCAAACATACAGAAGACAGAAACCTAGCCAAAATCACAAGACAGATAATTTCTCCCCAAAAGAATGGTCAAGAATAAATCACAGCCAGATTAAGTAAGGCAACTGTTGGGATGACCACTGGGTGTTATATGTAAGTATATGTTATATGAATTAATAAATTCTACTGAAACCAATACTACACTATATGTTAATTAACCTGAATTGACATTTTAAAAAAGGAAATTACAACCAGGGACTTGCTCAAAACAGACATAGGCAAAATATGTGAACAAGAACTTAAAACAACAGTCATAAGACTATGAGATGAACTTGAAAAAAAGCATAGAAGACACCAGAGAAACCCTTGCTACTGAGATCAAAGACCTAAAAACTAGTCAGGCTGCGATAAAGAACGCTATAACTGAGATGTAAAATTGACTAGCAACAGTCACAAGAAGGATTTAAAAATCAGAGAAGAGAATAAATAAGATAAAATAATGGAAAACAAGGAAGCTGAAAAGAAAAGGGAAAGGAAACTATTGGATCATCAAAGGGGACTTAGGTAACTCAGTGATTCAATCCAGCAAAACACTATCCATATCACAGGAGTCTGAGAAGAAGAAACTACACTACAGTCCGGAACCTTTTGGGATGCAAGAAAGACAGTCCCAAGAGGAAAGTATATTATGATTCAGGCCTATCTCAAGAAGCAAGAAAGGTCCCCAATACACAATTTAACCTATACTTAAAGGATCTAGAAAAGGAACAGCAAATAAAGCACAAAGTCAGCAGAAGAAAAGGAATATTAAAGATTAGAACAGAAAGTAAGAAAGGGGATAGAAAGGGGATAGAAGTAAGAAAAGGAGATAGTTTATTGGAACAAATTATAGCTGAGAACTTCCCTAATCTGGGGAAGGAAACAGGCATTCAAGTCCAGGAGGACAGAGAACCCCCCCCCAAATCAACAAAAACAGGTGAACACCATGATATATCACAGTGAAACTTTCAAAATACAAAGACGAGAATTCTGGAAGCAGCTGGGGACAAAAGGCTCTTAACCTACAAGGGTAGACATATAAAGTTAGTAGCAGACCTGTCCACTGAAACTTGGCAGGCCAGAAGGGAGTGACAGGAAATATTCAACATGTTCAATAGGGGAAAAAATATGCAGCCAAGGCTTCTTTATCCAGCAAGGCTTTCATTCAGAATAGGAGAGATAAAGAGTTTCCCAGAAAAACAAAACCAAACAAGTTTATGACCACTAAAGCATCTTTGCAACAAATTTTAAGTGGGACTCTTTGGTTGGAGAAAAATAAAACCCAACATAACAAAGACTACAAAGAACCAGAGAACATTACCAGAAACACCAGCTCTACAATGGCACTATATTCATATCTTTCAATAATTGCTCTGAATGTAAATGGACTAAAGGCTCCATTCAGAAGATAGAGTATCAGAATGGATTACAAAACAAGACCCATCTATATGTTGCCTACAAGAGACTCACCTTAGACCCAAAGACACCTGCAAATTGAAAGTGAGGGGATGGAGAACCATCTATCAGGCTAATGAATGTCAAAAGAAAGATGGAGCAAACACATCATACAAGCTAGATTTTAAAACAAAGACTATAACAAGCAAAAAAGAAGGGCATTATATTATAATTAAGGAGTCTATCCACCAAGATCTAACAATTGTAAACAATTATGTCTCCAATTGGAACACCCAAATATATAAATCAATTAATAATAAACATGAGAAAACTCATTGATAATCAATGCAATAATAGTAGAGGACTTTAACACCCCACTTACAATTAACAGATCATCTAAGCAGAAAATCAACAAGGAAACAATGGCTTTGAGTGACACACTGGACTGGATGGACTTAACAGATATATTCAGAACTTTTCATCCTAAAGTAACAGAATACACATTCTTCTGGAGTGCACATGGAACATTTTCCAGAATAGACTGCACACTTGGTCACAAATCAGCTCTCAATAGGTAGAAAAAATTTGAGATCATACCATGCATATTTTCAAATCACAATGGTATGAAGCTTGAAATCGCCACACACAAAAAATTGGAAAGCCTCAAATACATGGAGGTTAAAAACCATCCTACTAAAAATGAATGGCTCAATCAGGAAATTAAGGAATAAATAAAAAATACATGTAAGTCAATTAAAATGGAAACACTACAGTCCGGAACCTTTTGGGATGCAAGAAAGACAGTCCCAAGAGGAAAGTATATTATGATTCAGGCCTATCTCAAGAAGCAAGAAAGGTCCCCAATACACAATTTAACCTATACTTAAAGGATCTAGAAAAGGAACAGCAAATAAAGCACAAAGTCAGCAGAAGAAAAGGAATATTAAAGATTAGAACAGAAATAAATGATCTAGAAACCATAAAATACATTAAGGCATATCAATAAAACCAAGAGCTGGTTCATTGAAAGAATAAACAAAATTGACAATACCCTAACAAGACTTCTCAAAAAGAAAAGAGAAAGGACACAAATAGATAAAATCACAAATGAAAGAGGCAACATCACAACCAACACCACAGAAATACAGAAACTATAAGAGAATACCATGAAAAAGTATATGCCAACATAGTAGGCAATCTGAAAGAAATGTACAAATTCCTAGACACTCACAAAATACCAAAATTGAAACAGGAAGAAAATGAAAATTTGAACAGACCCATAAAGAAATTGAATCACCATACAAAAATCTTCCAGCAAACAAAATTCCTGGTCCAGATGGCTTCCCAGGGGACTTATACCAGACGTTTAAGGAAGAGTTAATACCTATTTCTCAAAATGTTCTAAAAGATACAAATGGAAATAAAACTTCCAAGCTCATTCTATGAGGCCAGAATTACCTTGATTCCAAAACCAGACAAAGACCTCACTAAAAAAAGAATTAAAAGCCAATTCCCTGATGACCCTGGATGCAAAAATTCCCAAAAGATACTAGAAAATAGAATCCAACAGTACATTAAATGAATTATTCACGATAATCAAGTGGAACTTATTCCTGGGCTGTAGGGATGGCTCAATATTCACAAATCAATCAACGTGATACACCACATCAATAAAAGAAATGATATGAACCATATGAGTCTCTCAATAGATGCAAAAACAAATGCATTTGGCAAATTACAGTATCCATTCTTGGTTAAAAAAAAAAAAACCTCAACAAAGTAGGGATAGATGGAACATCTTAACATCACAAAGGCCATATACAAAAGACCCACAGCTAATATCATCCTCAATGGGGAGAAAAACTGAGAGCCTTTCCCCTACAATCAGGAACAAGGCAAGGTTATCAACTTTCACCATTACTATTTAACATAGTACTGGAAGTCTTGGCCTCAGCATTCAGAAAACAAAAAGAAATAAAAGGCATCCAAATTGGAAAGGAAGAAGTGAAACTTTCACTATTTGAAGAGGACAGGATAATCTATGTGAAAAACCTGAAAGCCTACCCCGCAAAATTGCGTGAGCTAATAGATAAATTCAGCAAAGTCGCAGTGTAAAAAAATCAACGTGCAGAAATCTGTTGCATTTCTATACACAAATAATGAAGTGACAGAAAAAGAAATCAAGGAATAGACTCCTTACACAATTGTACCATGAATAAGATAACTAGAAATAAACCTAACTAAAGAGGTAAAAGATCTGTACTGATAACTCTAGAAGAATTATGAAAGAAATATAGATGGACACAAAGAAATGGAAAAACATTTCATGTTTATGGATTGGAAGAACAAACACTGTTAAAATGTCTATAACACCCAAAGTAATCTACACATTTAATGCAATACCTATCAAAATACCACCAGCATTTTTTGCTCTAGAACAAACAATCCTAAAATCTGTATGGAAACAAAAAATACCCCAAATAGCCAAAGCAATCCTGCAAGAGAGAAAACTACAGGCATCCTGATTCTTGATATCAAACTATATTACAAAGCTGTAGTCAAGACAATATGGTACTGGTACAAAAACAGACATATAAATCCATGGAACAGAATAGAAAACCCAGAAATGGACCCACAACTAAATGCTCAACTCATCTCTGACAAAGCAGGAAAAAAGATACAGTAGGGAAAAAAAACAGTCTCTTTAACATATGCTGTTGGGAAAAATGACAGTTACATGCAAAAGAATGAAACTGGACCACTTTCTTACAACATACACACACAAAAATATTCAAACTGGATGAACTACCTAATGTGAGACAAGGAACCATCAAATTCCTAGAGCAGAAAACAGGCAGGAACCTCTTTCACCGCAGCCAGAACAACTCCTTACTAGACATGTCACTGAAGACAAGGGAAGCAAAAGCAAACATGAACAATTAAGACTTAAGATAAAAAGCTTCTGCACAGTGAAGGAAACAATCAACAAAACTAAAAGGCAGCCTACGGAATGGGAGAAGATATTTGCAAATGACATATCTGATAAAGGGTTAGTTTGCAAATCCATAAAGAACTTATCATCAAATTTAAGACCCAAAAAACTAAAATCCCAGTTAAAAAATGGGTAGACCACATGAATAGACACTTTTCCAAAAAAAAAAATCCAGATGACTAACAGACACATGAAAAGATGCTCATCATCACTCATCATCAGGGAAATACAAATCAAAACCACGAGATACCACCTCACACTTGTCAGAATGGCTAACATTAACAACACAAGAAACAACATTGTTGGTGAGGATGCAGAGAAAGGGGAACCCTCTTGCACTGTTGGTGGGAATGAAACTGGTGTAGCCAATCTGGATAACAGTATGGAGGTTTCTCAAAAAACTAAAAATAGAATTATCCTATGATCCAGAAATTGCACTATTAGGTATTTACCCAAAGCATACAAAAATACAGATTCTAGGGGTGCCTTGGTGGCTCAGTCAGTTAAGCATCCAACTTCAGCTCAGGTCATGATCTCACAGTTCATGAGTCCAAGCCCCTCTTTGGGCTCTGTGCTAACAGCCCAGAGCCTGGACCCTGCTTCGGATTCTGTGTCTCCCTCTCTCTCTGCCCTTCCCCTGCTTGCACTCATGCTCTCTCTCTCTCTCAAAATAAATAAACATTAAAAATTTTAAAATACAGATTCTAAGGGGGGCATGCACCCCAATGTTTATAGCAGCATTATCAATAATAGCCAAACTAGGGAAAGAGTCCAAATATCTATTCTGATGAATGGATTAAGATGTGGCATATTATACACTGGAATACTAACAAGCCATAAAAAAATAAATGAAATCTTGCCCTTTGCAACAACATGGATGGAGCTAGAATGTGCTATACTAAGCTCAATAAGTCAGAGAAAGAAATGCCATATGACTTCACTCATATGTGGAATTTAAGAAACAAAACGGATGAACATATGGGAAGCAGGGAGATGGGAAGAGGAGACAAGGGAAACCACAAGAGAAGGAAACAAATCACTCTATCTTTTAATAATAGAAAGCAAACTGAGGGTTGATGGAAGGAGGTGGATGGAAGATGGGCTAGAGGGTGCTGTATATGTAAGTGATGAATCCCTGAATTCTACTCCCGAAACCAATATTACACTGTATATTTACTAAAATTTCAATTAAAAATAAATATATGAACAATAAAGAGAGAATCTTGATTCAAAAAATAAGTAAAAATTGGGGTGCCTGGGTGGCTCAGTCAGTTAAGTGTCCGACTTCGGTTCAGGTCATGATCTTGCAGTTCATGGGTTTGAGCCCCATGTAGGGCTCTGTCTGACACGAATCCGGGAGCTTGCTTCAGATTCTGTGTGTGTTTCTCTGCCCCTCTCCCACTCACACTCTGTCTCTCTCAAAAATAAACATTAAAAAAATTTTTAATAAGTAAAAATAATAAAATGTAAAATAAAGTAAAAAATAAATAATAAAATAAAATTTAAAATGAAAATAAATTTCTTCCTCTGTATCCAAAAAAAAAAAAATCCCCAAGGAAAACTATACCTTGTTTCCCCTAGAACTGAAGATTTGCAGCACTCTAGAATCAGTAGAGTTGGTGCATAGGAGGGAATTTGTCCTAGTCGTCTGGGGGAGGGGCCTGCTGCTCTGATTCTCAGGTGGACTTGCCTTAGAGGAGATACACTTGCAGGGTGCTTCCAGTGGTGTTTGGTGAAAGTAGCTCTGGCTTCCACTTGGTGGCACTGTTTTGCTCACTGAACTGGATCAGTGTTGTTGGGGGTGGGGGTAGTGAATGGCTTAGCCTAGCTCTCTTGTCTCTGGAGCAGGGAGCTCTTACCTGCCACTCCTCAGGAAGCCCTCACAGATGAGCAATCATCTTTCCTGTGTCCCCAGCTTCCATCAGATCCCCACCCTCACCCTGTCTGTGTCTGAGCTGTCTGCCTTCCAGGCAGCAAGCACTCCTGTATTTTATCTCAGGCGTGGCTGTGATTCTAAACTCCAAACATCAGAGACACGTGGTGAGGACCCATGCTGATCCTCTGGGGAGGGTCTTGCTGCACTGTGGCCAGTGCAGTCTTGTCCAAAACTATGGCCACACAACCATCCTCCAGTTCGGAGTTTATGGTACATAGCAGCACAAAACTGGTGCCACGGCTGCTGTCCTCAGCCAGCATCTTTGTTATGTTATTGAACGGGGCAGCTCAATGGCATCCACAGGATCTTTTGTGCACAGAAAGGCCAAATCACCTCTGCCAAATGCACTCCAAGCAGGGGAAGTTTTCCTCCCCATGCAACCCTCAGACCATGCTGTCCACTCCTGGGTCTCTGCCCTCCTTCCCCACTCAGCACCGCTGAGCCCACTGGGTGCGACCCTCCTGATGGTGCTGACTGCAGAAACTTCAGACTCTGCACTCTACTGTTTATAAAAAACTTGTAGTATTTAAACCCTCTCCTTTTCCCGGTCAGTGGTTTGGGGGAAGTTTTTTTGTGCAATCCCCTGCATTTGTTTTCACTCTTGTTTTCACTCTTTCTCTCTTGCTCCTCTCTCCATGATGACAGGAAATTTCTTAGCTAATCCTATGTTGGTAATTATTTTGCGATATATAAATGTATCAAATCAACACATTGTACACCTTAAATTTACACAATGTTCTATGTTAACTATATCTCAACAAAGATGAAAAAATGATAGAATTTGGTGTCTATTTCCTAATATTAAAGAGGTCAACACTTTTACTGAACATTGTAGTAAAAGTCCTAGTCAACTCAGTAAGGCAAGGAAATAGAAGTAAACTGTTTTGAATCAGAGATGATATGGTCACATACCTAGTAAATCCAAATAAATCTACAAAAAAATGTACTTCAACTTATTAATAAATTTAACAAGTTTTATAAAAGTGACAAAATACAGAATCATTGCATTAAAATTATTGCACTGTATATTACTAGTAGTGATCAAATGGAAACTGAAATTTTTAAAAAGGCAATTTGCATTAACATCAAAATAGTGTAGCAAATAAAAAAAAAACAAGGAAAGCCAAATTATGCTTATAAGTCTTTAATAACTCTGACTTATGAAAACTGTGCTACATAAATTTGGAACTTCTGTTTTACATAAAAATGGATCTGAAAAAGAAAAGTAATTTTAATCATAAAATTAAAGGATATATGTGAAACACACTATTTTACAAAACTGTTATACAAAGAGCAAATGTATGCCTTATATTACTAAATTATAACTTGTTCTATACCATTAGAAAAGAAATTGTTTAAATACACAGTTTATGTAAGGTAAGCCTTTATAATCTCTAAAAGAAACTATGGACTGTCACATTATTACCACAAAGTCCATTCTAATGTGCAATAGAGTGATAGTTTTTACAAAGTTAATGTTATTATTTTTTATACATGTCTCAACTTTGCTGACTCCAGTTTTAATAACATTAGATTGTGTTGAAAGAGTAAGATGAAAGTCCCTTAGCAGTATAACCCAGCATTTGAAAAGCACTAATAAGTTACATTGTCTATCTTCTGAAGATTAATGATCTAGATTAAACTATCCATACCTATAATACAGCTAAAGTATTGTTAACGTATTCATTTATCAAATAAACAGGTGCCAGCCACTGTGTAGTCAGGCAAAGCAAAAGTGAGCAAAATGCAAAAGTGAGCAAAAAAAAAAAAAGACCCTAGTCCTAGTAGAGTTTCTATCGAAAGTTCATATAGATTTCTTTCCTCCCCCAAATTATAAAATCTGTAAGATGATTTAATATCATATTTAAAAATCCTATGGATGTGGGATGCCTGGGTGGCTCAGTTGTATGAGCATCCAGCTCTTGATTTTGGCTTGGGTCATGATACCAGGGTCATCGGATCAAGCCCTACATTGGGCTCAGCACTGAATGTGGAGCCTGCTTAAGATTTTCTCTCTCCCTCTTTCCCTCTCCCCACTTGTGCACTCTCTTTTTCTCTGTTTCTAAAAAAATAATAATAAAATAAAAGTAAAATTAAAATCCTGTGGATGTACCTCCCTTTCCCCATATTTTTATTTTTTTTTCAACTTTTTTTTTTTTTTTTTTGGACAAAGAGAGACAGAGCATGAATGGGGGAGGGGCAGAGAGAGAGGGAGACACAGAATCAGAAACAGGCTCCAGGCTCCAAGCCATCAGCCCAGAGCCTGACGCGGGGCTCGAACTCACGGACCGCGAGATCGTGACCTGGCTGAAGTTGGACGCTCAACCGACTGCGCCACCCAGGCGCCCCTCCCCATATTTTTAAGTAAACTTTTCAATAAGCAAATATAACCAGAGATTATTATATTCTGAAGCTAAATTATAATACCCTGATATCCTTTTAAAAAGAAAAAAGTTCTGTCTTTGAAATTATGCAATAATAAAATTACAACAGAAACAAATATTCTTTTAAGAACATGAAAAAAATATCATGCACTATGCCAGATGTTGTTGAAATAAATATATAAATGCCCTCAAAGGTAGCCTTTTTATTTTTGAGAAAGAGAGAGAGAGAGCCCATGAGCAAAGGAAGGGCAGAGGAAGAGAGACAACTTTAAGACCACATAGAGCTCAACCTCAAGACCCTGAGAACATGACCTGAGCCAAAATCAAGAGTCAATTAACCAACTTAGCAACGCAGGCACCCCTCAAAAGTACATTTTAACAGAGTGAGTCATGGTGAAGGCTAGTTACACAAATATTAGAATATTCAGTCAGAAAGAAAATTTTGAATTAGCAAAAAAATCCAACTTATTTTCTAAAAGCTTGGTAACTTTAGTTTTAATATATACATAAAATCTATAAATCATCATCCAAATATTACTTATGGTGCTCCATTGTTCTCTGGCTCGACCCAACTTCTAAAACTTTTATTCTAATAGTTTTACAAGGTCTGACTTCAAAGCATAGAAGTTCTAACAAAACTCAGTCTTTTATTGTAATAACTATCAAGAAATTATTATCAGTAGAATTTAGTAAAGGAAGTGAGCATAAGATGAGATTTTTATACATATGGCTTGCCGGAAGCCAAGCTATCCAACCAGCCTGATGGAAGGGCCCAGGCGGTGGATGGATCGGGACCGTCCCCATCCTAATCTAAATGCCTCTTAATTCTAAAATGCCTCCTGGGGGCCAAGTGGGCCTAGGGGTTGGAGTAACTTGTGCCCATAGACACACTCCTTTGTTGCCGGAGTGGGGGTTTTAAATCCATTTGTCCCTCCTTGGCTGGGAAATGTATGAGGCTATCCTTCCTTTAGGTAGAAGAATCTTTATAGGGAGTGGCAAGGGCTAAATGTAGAGCTGCACAATTTCCTTGAGGAACCTTATTTCTTTCCCAAAGGTTCTTTTCCCAGGGGCCTGTCAAGGGCAATTCCTCAACAGAAAATTCGCCAGGTACTTTATTAAGGCCAAATTACATAAAGGCGGGAGTACAAATGGATTTGAAAGCCCCACTCTGGCAACAAAGGAGCGTATCTATGGGCACAAGTTACTCCAACCCCTAGGTCCACTTGGCCCCCAGGAGGCATTCCAGATGATGATTGAACCTAGTCGGTTAAAGTACAGAATGGTTCATTATTTCCTAGGTGCATTGTCTCTCTGAGAATGTATAAGGCCTGGATTCCTAAGGCCCTTTTGGCCCCCTCCTGGCACCTCAGACCAAGGCGAACACTTTTGCTCCTCAAACCACAAATTGTTCAGTGAAACAACTAAGAGGTCATGTTCCTGTATCTGTTACACTTGAGGTGTTGAGAGATAGATAACCTTTCATGAAAACAGCAAAGCAAATGCTTTATAGATTATAGATAAACGTAGATACATAATGAAAATAATGTAAGAAATTAATCAATAAGCAAAGGGCAGGAGGGAATATTATGAGAAAATAACCATGCTATTCCTTAAAAGGTGATTACACATAGGAACATTTTAGAATTAGGTAATGCTAGAAAACATAGATGATGCACAATACAAGGAAATTGCTAACAAATATAATGCCACATTTGCCACAATAAAGCAGCCAGTTCAACACACTGCTGTTGTCTGTGTCCATTTTTATTTTTGATTTTTTTTTCATTTTTTTGCCAACGTTGTTCAGCCTTCAGGAACCCCTCGACCTGCTGGAGCTTGACTCCGGCAATAGCTCATGAACAAATCCCCTATATATAGTTATAGTTGTTATAGTTTTATAGTTATAGTTATATAGTTATAGTTATAGTTGTGCACTGCAGCCATAGCCAGAGCTATGGTATTAAAAAAACAAACAAACAAAAACAGCTAATCAACACTACTTACACTATGCTATGTATTTCTTTGATTTTTTTTCATTTTAGCAAATATTTATTGAGTGGAAACTGTGTTAGTTTTTGTTAAAAACACTGAAGACACAAAATCTAATATGATGGCCAGGGTACCTGCTCTTGGGAAGTTCACATTCTAATTGGGGAAGAGTTAAGTGCTATAAAGATAATCTCACAGAAAGATAGACTTGAGAGCGATAGGGCTCTATAATACACAGAATGGTAAGAGAGGGCTATTTCTTACGATCTTTCTCCTTCTTTATATTGGTGCACACCAGAGTCTGTAATGTTCCAGAAACAGCCTTCAATTTATAAAAATCCATTATTTCTTCTTCCAATTGTCTTCTCTTCTCCTCAAGTTTCATTGTCTCCTCTTGTTGGACTCGTTTAAGATGCTCAAACTTTTCCTGTAACTGTAAAACAAATACGCAGCTGTGACTCAATGCACACTATGGTAGCACATTCCCAGGAACTTGATGGTGTTTTCTACTGGTTATTAAATATAACCTAATCATCAGAGTAGAGCATGATCTTAGTAACGGTCTCTAAATTTCATGTTTAAAGTAGAAAATCAGATATGAAATTTCTTTCTTAATTTTAATTTTAAATGTGTCCCCATTGAGCCAAATGTAATAAGATGCAAAATTATGAAAAATACTCAATTTAAAAATTTTTACTAATGTATAATTTTTTACTCTATACTTTTCCACTAATCTCTCTGAGTAAAAATTGATAGATCCATGTCCTGTAAAGATACATACATTAAATTATGAAATGGATTATAAATTTTTTGTCTATACTTTGATAAAGTCATTTCAAAAGAAAGTCTGATAATTTCCTTGTTAAGTAAGATTAGTACAATTATAGGAAGAAAAAAACCTCATTCAGTTACTTGTTATTTACTACTGAGATCTTTAATCTGTGGTATTTAAGCCAAATTAATCATAAGAAAGAGATAATACCACCTTAGTTTCCATTAGAGACAGGCCTGGGTCTTTAGTAAGACATTATTCAACATAAGGTTTGCTTGTATGCATCAGAGATGGTATGATTTTTTTGAATTTTTGCTAATCCAAAAAAATTATAAAGGACCAACTAATTTTCCATTTAACTTTTTGAAAAACAGGCTAGGGGCTTAAATTGCCACAATATTAATTAGCTGCCTTATATGGCTGTGAAGAACACAAGCATGGTATTGGTATTACCCTAAATGCCCATTAGAATCATTCAGTAAGTTTGTAAATCTAATGCACAAGCTACCCACAGATCAATTGCATCACACTATCTGGAAATGAAACCTGAGCATCAGTCCTTTTAGAAAATCCCCAGGTAATTTTAGTGTGCAGCAAAGTTTGAGATCCATGGTCTTTCTTTTTTTCTTTCTTCCTCTTTCTTTCTTTCTGAGAGACAGAGAGAGAGTGAGTGGGGGAGGGACAGAGAGGGAGAAAGAGAATCTCAAGCAGGCTCCATGCTGTGAGCATGGAACCCAATGTGGAGCTTGATCTCATGAACTGTGAGATCGTGACCTGAGCCGAAATCAAGAGTCTGATGCTTAACCGACTGGGCTACCCAGGTGTCCCAAATCCATGGTGGATTTTTTAAAATTTTTGTTAATGTTTATTTATTTTTGAGAGATAGAGTAGGGGAGGGGCAGGGAGAGACGGAGACACAGAATCTGAAGGAGGTTCCAGGCTCCGAACTGTCAGCACAGCTGACATGGGGCTTGAACCCATGAGCCATGACATCATGACCTGAGCTGAAGTCAGATGCTTAATCGACTGAGCCACACAGGCTCCCATAAGTAAAGATTACATTCCTTCTGCTGAAGTCAGATAGAATTACATTTTCATGCCTGAGAAGGAAATGAATACTGACACACAGTTGAAAAGACTGGGGATGTGAGAGTGTGATATCCATAAATGATGGGAAAAATCAGTGAGAAAACTCACTTAAAGAGGGGAAGGTGAGACTTGGAAGGAAGATGGCAGTGGAGTAGGAGGAACTGAGGCTCACCTTCTCCCACAAACACAACTAATTAACTATCCAATCATCCTAAATGTGCCAAAAATAAACCTGAAGACTGACAGAACAAACTCCACAATTAAAGGGAGAAAAGAGGTCACATCAAAGAAGATAGTAAGTGTGGAGATGTGATTTAGAGGAGAAATGGATATCAGGTGCTGTGAAGGGGTGGTAGCTGTTGATCATGGAAAAGGGAGAGAGCGAGGGGAGCACATGGAGGAATGCACAAGGAGAATGCTTCCTCAAAGCCATTGGCTTGGAAAATAAAATGGGTTGAACTATGTGAGTTCTTACAACTTGTGAGGCTTAGATCCTGGAGTTTTCAAGATCAGGAAGTTTGGCTCAGATAGAGCCCTGAAAGCACTGCCCTGCTCCTGGAGAGAAGACAGACAGAGAACACAGGGGCAGATGGCATGGAAACAGTGATCTGAGGAACACCTGGGGCACATAATTGGAAAGATTATTTGTCCTTCTTAGAGCTTCTCTGAGAGACAGCATTCACTAACACATCTCTCCAGGAACAAAGGAGCTGACTGGCACAACTTCCCTTCCCCATCCTTCAGCGAAAACACAGAGCCACCTGCTGGAAGCAGTGCAGCACTGACACTGGCTGCCTAACTTCCATATACCAAGCCCCATGCATTCTAGCAGGACTGCCTTCTCAGTCAAGCTTGCCTCAGTCCCAGTGTGGCAAGCCCCTCTCAGAACACCAGCACAAACGTCTGCCCAGACCTCATCTCCTGACCAAGGAGTACTGCAGGGCCTCACTTCTAGTGGAACTGATGTCAGGTCTCATTTCACAAGCAGACCAGAGCATATCTAGTTAAAACTCACCACATTCAGGCCTGAGACCAAACATTACCCACTGCAGGCAAGGAGAGCCTCTGCAGGTGAGTAGCCTGAAGGATAGAGCAGCCAGAAAACAACAGAGTGCACACAGTACACACTGCAGATACTTCAGGAAGTACCAGGCCTGAGCACTACCCGACCTCTTCTTTATTAGGCCATTACTTTCAGGAGGAAGAGACATAACTGGCTTTTCTAACACAGAGAAGAAAGGAGAGATTTAGACAAAATGCCAAAACAGAGTAATTTATCCCAAATGAAAGAACAAGATAGAGCCAAATCAGAGAGCTAAGTAAAACAGATATAGGTAACATGCCTGATGGAAACTTTAAAGGAACAATCATAAGGATACTCTATTCAGAAAGGAATAGAAGACATCAATGAGACCCTTACCACAGAGATAAGAGAGTTAAAAAGAACCAATCAGAGATGAAGATTGAAATAAACACGATGGGAAACAAGCTTGATGCAATGACGAGCAGACTGAAAGAAGCAGTGGAATAATATAGTATCCTAGAAGGGAGAATAATGGAAAATAAAGAAGCTGAAGAAAAGAAAGAATTATGCAACACAAGAATAGAATCAGGGAACTCAATGAATCCATCAAATGTAATAACATTCATTTTATGAAAGATATGAATCTCTTTCATCAGCATTGTATAGTTTCTCTTCTTATAGAAGAATAGAAACAATGGGGGTGAGGCTAGAAAATTTATGTGAGGAAATAATAGCTGAAAATTACCCTAATCTGGGGAAGGAAACAAATATCTAGATCCAAGAGGCACACAGAATTCCCATCAAAATCAACAAAAGCAACTCAATACCAAGACATATTGTAATAAAATTTGTGAAAAATAGAGACAGAAAAAACATCTTACAAGCAGAAGTCTTTACAAGGGAAGACCCATAAGGCTAGCTGGATATTTCTCAATATAAACTTGGCAAGCCAAAAAGAAGTGGCATGATATATTGAAAGTGATGAATGGGAAAAATCTGTGGCTAAGGATACTCTATCCAGAAAAGGTTTCATTTAGAATAGAGAAAGAGATAAGGAGTTTCCCAGCAAACAAAACCAAAGGAGCTCGTGACCACTAAACCAGCCCTGCAACAAATATTAAATGGAACTCTTTGAATGGAAAGGAGGGACCAAAAGTGACAAAGAAGGAAGGATCAGAAAAAATCTTCAGAAACAGTGACAAAACAAGTAATGAAATGACACTGACTACACGTCTATCAATAGCTACTTTGAATGTAAGTGAACTAAGTATTCCAATCAAAAGATATAGGGTGACAGATGGATAAAAAAAAAAAAACCAAGACCCATCTATGTGCTGTCTTCAAAAGACCCATTTTCAACTTAAAGACACATACAGATTGAAAGCAAGGGGATGGAGAAACATCTTTCATGCAAATGGATGTCAAAGAAAACCAGAGTAGCAATACTTGTATCAGACAAAATAGACTTAAAACAAAGACTATAACAAGAGATGAAAGAAGGCACAATATCAAAATACAGAGGACATTTCAAATATAATATCTAACAGTTGTAAATATTTATACACCCAACATGATAGCCCCCAAATATATTAAAAATTGAAACAAACATAAAGGTACTCATTGATAATACAAGAATGGTAGGGGACTTTAACACCCCACTTTATACCATTCACCTACTGAAAGACATCTCAGTTGTTCCAAGTTTTGGCAATAATGAATACATCTCTTTAAACATCTGTGTATAGGTTTTTGTGTGGACATAAGTTTCATTTCCTCTAGGTAAATACCAAGGAGTACAATTGTTGAATTGTATTGAAAAGGGCATGACTAGTTTTTTAAGAAAACACCAAACTCTTTCAAAGTACATGAAAACGTATGAAAAAACAAGAGTCCAAAACATCTGGAATGCAGCAAAAGCAGTTCCAGAGGGCTGTTTATAGCAATATAGGCCTACCTCAAGAGAAAGAAAAATCTAAGCAACCTAACCTTACACTAAAGAAACTAGAAACACAACAGCAAACTCCCAAACCAGCAGAAGGAAGGAAATAATCAAGATTATAACAAAAATAAATGATATAGAAACTAAAAACAAAACAAAACAGGTTACAGCAATGAAACTGGGAACTGGTTCTCTGAAAAAAAAATAATAAAATTGATAACCCTCTAGCCAGAATTATCAAAAAGAAAAGAGAGAGGAAAGGACTCATATAAATAAAATCACAAATGAGACAGGAGAAATAACAACCAACACCACAGAAACACAAACAATTACAAAAGAATGTTATGAAAAATTATATGCCAACAAATAGGATAATTTGGAAGAAATGGATAAATTGCTTAACATATTAACCGCCAAAGCTGAAAGAGCAAGAAATAGGAAACTTGAACACATTGATAACCAGCAAAGAAATTGTATCAGTAATCAGAAAACTCCCAGCAAACAAAAGTCCAGGGCCAAATGGCTTCACAGGAGAATTCTAGCAAACATTTTAAAGAGAGTTAATACCTATTCTTCTCAAATTAGTCCAAAAGAGTAGAAATGGAACGAAAACTTCCAAACTCATTCTATGAGGCCAGTGATTACCCTGATTCCAAAACCAAAGACTCCACTAAAAAAGAGATCTACAGGCCAGTATCTCTGATGGTTGCAAAATTTCTCAAAAAAATATTGTTAAATCCAATCCAACAATACATTAAAGAATAATTCATCATGACCAAGTGGGATTTTACCTGGAGTAATGGTGGCTCAATATTTGCAAGTCAATCAATGTGACACATTACATTAATAAAAGAAAAGATAACCATATGATCCTCCCAATCGATGTAGAAAAAGAATTTGACAATGTACACATTCGTTCTTGATGAAAACCCTCAAAAAATAGGGATAGAGGGTATAGACTTCAACATAATAATGGCCATATAAGAAAAATGTACAGCTAACATTATCCTTAAAGGGGAAAAACTGAGTTTTTCCCCTAAGGTCAGGAACAAGACAAGGATGTACTCTCTCCCCTTGTATTCAACATAGTACTGGAAGTCCTAGCTACAGCAATCAGACAACAAAAAGAAATAAAAAAGAATTCATATCAGCAAGGAAGAAGTCAAATTTTCATTGAATGCAGACTGCATGAAACTCTAGAAAACCCAAAAGACTCCACGAAAAAAACCTGCTAAAATGAATAAACGAATAAATGAATTTAGTAAAGTTGCAGGATACAAAATCAACATACACAAATCTATTGCACTTATACACAAACAATAAAACAGCAGAAAGAAATTAAAGAAAACAATCCCATTTATAATTGCACCCAAAATAATAAGATACCTAGGAGTAAACCTAAACAAAGAAGTAAAACAATTGTATTCTGAAAACTAATGCTGATGAAAGAAATTGAAGATAACATCAAGAAATGGATTGGAAGAACAAATGTTGTTAAAATGTTTACACTACCCAAAGCAATCTACACATGTAATGCAATCCCTATTAAAATACCAACAGCTTTTTCATAGATAGAACTAACAATCCTAAAATTTGTATGGAACCACAAAAGACACCAAACAGCCAAAGCAATCTTGAAAAAGAAAAGCAAAGCTGGAGATACCACAATTCCAGACTTATATATCTGCAGTGATCAAAATGCTTTGTTACTGGCACAAAATAGATACATATATCAAGAGAAAAGAATAGAAAACCTAGAAATAAACCCACAACCATATGCAGGAAAGAATATCCAGTGGAAAAAGATAGTCTTTTCAACAAATGGTGTTGGGAAAACAGGACAGCAACATGCAAATGAATGAAACGGAACCACTTTCTTACACCATACACATAAAACAGTTCAAAATGGATCAAGGACCTAAATGTGAGACCAAAAACCATAAAAATCCGAGAAAAGAACATAAGCATTAACCTCTTTGACATCAGCCATAACAACTTTTTTCTAGCTATGTCTCCTGAAGTATTGGAAACAAAAGCAAGAATAAACTCTCGGGACTTCATCAAGATAAAAAGCTCCTACACAGTGAAGGAAACAAACAACAAA
Organism: Panthera pardus; assembly: GCF_024362965.1. Taxonomy (NCBI): domain Eukaryota; kingdom Metazoa; phylum Chordata; class Mammalia; order Carnivora; family Felidae; genus Panthera; species Panthera pardus. The sequence continues at coordinate 61,491 of NW_026526793.1, forward strand.
ATTCAAAGGCAACTTAAGGAATGAGAGAAGATATTTGCAAAGGACAAATCTGCTAAAGGGTTAGTATCCAAATTATATAAAGGAATTATAAAAGTCAACATCCCCCCAAAAAACAAACAATCCAGTTAAAAAATGGGCAGAAGACATGAACAGACAATTCTCCAAAGAAGGCATGCAGATGGCCAACAGACAGGTGACAAGATGTTCATCATCACTTACCATCAGGGAAGTGCAAGTAGAAACTACAATGAGACATCACCTCACACCTGTCAGAATGGCTAAAATCAACAACACAAGAAACAACAGGTGTTAGGATGTGGAGAAATAGGAATCTTCATGCACTGTGCAAAGGTTCAGCCATTCTGGAGAAAAGTATGGAGGTTCCTCAAAAAGTTAAAAATAGAACTACCCTGTGATCCAGCAATTGCACTACTGATTTTTACCTGAAGAATACAAGAACACTAATTCAAAAGGATACATACAGCAGCATTATTTACTATAGCTAATATATGGATGCAGTCCATGTGCCCATTCATTGATGAATAAAGATGGGGTATATATATTGCAATGGAATATTATTCTGCCATGAAAAAGAATGAAATCTTGCCATTTGCAATGACATGGATGTAGCTAGAGACTACAACTAAGCAAAGTAAGTCAGTCAGAGAAAGCCAAATACCATATGATTTCACTCACATGTGGAATTTGTTAAACAAAACAAGTGAGCAGAGAGAAAGTTCAAGAAACAGACTCTTAATTATAGAGAGCAAACTGATAGAGACAGGAGGGTGTGGGGAGATTGGTTAAAGAGGTGATTGGGGATTGGGAGTGCACTTGTGATGAGCCCAGGGTAGCATATGGAAGTGTTGAATCACTATATTGTACACCTGAAACTAATATAACACTGTATGCTGGGGCGCCTGGGTGGCTCAGTCAGTTGAGCATCCGATTTCAGCTCAGGTCATGATCTCATGGTTTGTGAGTTCGAGGCCCACATCAGGCTCTGTGCTGACAGCTCAGAGCCTGGAGCCTACTTCAGATTCTGTGTCTCCCTCTCTCTCCGTCCCTCTCCCCGTCATGTTCTGTCTCTTTCTCTCAAAAATAAGTAAACGTTAAAAAAAAATTAAAAAAATAACACTGTATGCTAACTGAAATTAAAATAACAGATTTAAGAAGATGAGAAGAAAGATGATGAAATCTCTAGTAATGTGGGAAATGTACAAACTTATCAATTTTAAGTATTTGAAAATTATAAAGTTGTAAGTTTGAATTCTAATTTATCTGCTACATGGGCTTAAAAAGTTTGCTTTACCTCTGTGAGTCTCCACTTTCCTTTTCAGTTAATCATAACTTCTGTCTACTTATCATGTTTTCAATAATTAAGCTGTTCCTTTTTTGAGGAAGTCTGGTGGGCCCATTTCCTTTCATTTTACTCTTCGTGGTTGCTTTTACTATCTCGGTCATTTTATTTCTACCAGAAATTTAATTTTTTTTCTACAAAAATTAATCTCTGTTAAGAATTTCATCACTCTGCACAACCAATTTTAAGTTATGTTTGGTTTTTCTTGAGGGAAATATAACTGAAGAATGGGAGAATAACTGATGTGCAGAGGACAAAAATGAAACAGATGTACACAGTTAAGTGCCATAACTAAGGTGAATAAAGTAGGGAAGAAATAGAGAATGTAAATGGCTGATTTGGTTTCTGATAACCTCCTACTTTGGGTTTAAGTTATCATGAGATCCAGTTATGCTTCCTGTTCTTGGATTCCATAAGATACCCTTGAACAATTCCAAAACTTTACCTTTATACTGAAGCTAAAAGAATTTTTATTACCTATAATTCAACTGTCCATGATTGAGACATCTGTTACAGAACACCTAATCACTACATTGTTTCTATTGAGAAAGAAGTTCATGTTCAATGTACCTATTTCTGCTCAAAACTAACATATTAAGTTAAAACCACAATCATTTGAAAGGTATTTATGATTCCAAATATATTTTTTGTTAAAAAGGTATTGGTGCAAATAACCAAAACTATATAAGTTGTCTTTTTTTTCAATTTCTTGGAAACATAAAGGAATGAAATGAAAAAAAATCCAAATAATTCACCAACTAGATGTTTTCTAATTAATTAAGATGTGTGTTATTCAACATTTACCTGCTTATTTATAAAAGTGAAAATTTTTTTATAATGCAGTAGTAGCATTAGAAAGTAATAACTCTTCACACATATCAATAGCTTGAATTTTTTATAAATTAAAATTTATTCATGAAAATTCATATTATAAAATAAAATAAAGGTAAATAGGTTTTACAAAATTATTTTCATTTTTTCTAAAAATACAAATTGTCTATATGTTCTAAAAAATAAAATTGTTGACTATAATTTTTAAAGGTTGTATTCAAAACCTATACTGTAAACAGTTACTTCAAAAGTAGCAAGTATCCTCCAAAATCATCAACTAAACCTTTGATATTAAAACTCCAAATTAATAATACACATTAAAATGAACACAAATTGGATTATACCAGTGTACTTGCCTCTTTTTCAGATTCTTTAAATGTTGTTTCTTTATCCTTTACTCGCTGCATAAACTTTTGTTTCAATTCTTCTTCTTCCCTCTGACATTGATCACAGAACTTTTGTCTTTTATCTTCATAGATCTCTTGAAAACTATAAAAAATATTTTATTATTGTCATATTAAAATGGTATATAAGTAAACCTGTAAAAATATATACTGTACAGTACATAAACTATATACTGTAAAATATAATGTAAAAAAATTTATATCATGAGATGTAAAAAAGTGGAGTGCAATATTGAATATATGGACAGCATACCTAAAGAGTACTAGAATTTTGAAACACTTATATCAGTGATTTCTTATCAACACTTTTCATTATATCACAACTCTTCACATCTTTTGATAATAAAATTTCAGGAGACCTCTATAAAATTCTTATTTAAAATGAAGCATCATCATCATCCTCATCATCATTATCATCATCATAGCTATAATTATCAAAACAGTATGGTACTGGCACAAAAATAGACAAATAAATGGAACATAATTAAGATCCCCAAAACAAACCCAAGTTTATATGGTCAATTAATCTATGACAAAGGAGGAAAGAATACACAATGGGTAAAAGTCTCTTCAATAATTAGCAATGAAAAACTGAACAGCTAGGTGCAAAAGAATGAAAATGGACTACGTTCATATACCATACACAGAAAGAAACTCGAAATTAATTAATTACCTAAAGCGAAATCTGAAACCATAAAACTCCTAGAAGAAAACATAAGCAATAATCTCTTGGACATTGGTCAACATTTTTCTGCCAACATTTTTCTAGCTATGTCTCCTCAGGGAAAGGGAACAAAGGCAAATATAAACTATTTTGACTACATCAAAATAAAAGACTTTTGTACAGTGGAGGAAACCATCAACCAAATTAAAAGGAAACCTACTGAATGGGATAAAATATTTGCAAATAATATATCTGATATGAGGTTAGTAACAAAAATATATAAAGAACTTCCACAACTCAACACCAAAAAGAAAAAAATAAACTGATAAAAAATGGGCAGAGGATGTGAATAGACATTTTTCCAATGAAAATATACAGATGGCCAACAGACACATGAAAAAATGCTCAACATTACTATCATCAAGGAAATGCAAATCAAAACACAATGAGACATAATCTTACACCTGTCAGATGTTGGTATGATGTGGCAAAAAAGGAATCCTCATGCACTGTTGGTTGGAATGTAAATTGGTACAAGTGCTGTGGAAAAAAATATGGAGGTTCCTTAAAAAGTTAAAAATAGAAATACCATAGGTTCCAGTAATTCCACTACTGGTTATTTACCCCCCAAAATGAAAACGTTAATTCAAATATATATTATATAAATATATATAATATATTATATATAATATAAATATATATTATTTATTGTATATAATATATAATATATAATATTATATATTATATATATGTTATATATATTATATATTATTTATATTATATATATAATATATGTATATATATGAAATCAAATATATATTTGGATATATATTTGATTATTTGGATCTAAATAATATATATTTGGATCCATATATATTCAAATATATATATTTGAATCCTTAAGTGTGCTTCAGCATTATTTACCATAGCCAAGACATGGAGGCAACATAAGTTTCCATCAATAGATGAATAGATATGTGGGGATATGTGGGGATATGTGTAGATGAATGGGATGTGGGGTATGTCTGTGTGTATGCTGTGTGTGTGTGTAAATATTACTCAGCCTTAAAAAAGAATAAGATCTTGCTATTTGTGACAACAGGGATGGACCAAGAGGGTACTAAGCTCAGTGAAATGTCATAGAAAGAAAAATGATTTCACTTATATGTGGAATGTAAAAAACAAAGCAGATGAACAAATAAGAAAACAATAAAAGGAGGAACAGACAAATAAATACGAACAAACTGGTGCTTACCAAAGGCTAGGGGAATGGGAGATGGGAAAAATGGGTGAAAGGGAGTGAGGGGGTAGAGGCTCCTGGTTATGAAATAAGTAAGGCAAGTGGGTGAAAGGTACACCATAGGAAATAAAGTCCATGGTATCATAATGGTGTTGTGTGGTGACAGATGGTAACTACACTTGTAGTGAGTGTAGCAGAATGTAAAAGTTGTCAAGTCATTATGTGTACACCTTAAACTAATGTAATGTGTATCACTATAGTTAATTTTTAAAAATTATTTTATGAGTGAGAAAAATCTTGTTTTCACATTTTTTTTTAAATTTTTTTAACGTTTATTTATTTTTGAGACAGAGAGAGACAGAGCATGAACAGGGGAGGGGCAGAGAGAGAGGGAGACACAGAATCTGAAACAGGCTCCAGGCTCCAAGCTGTCAGCACAGAGCCTGATGCAGGGCTCGAACTCATGGATCTGAGATCATGACCTGAGCCGGTCAGACACTTGACCGACCAAGCTACCCAGGCGCCCCATGGTTTTCACATCTTTCTTAGGAAGTCTATCTCTTCTCCTAAAATAAAAATTAAATATTAAGTCAGACATCTTTCAAAATATAATTCAGTTAAAATAACCAGTTCAATTTTGTTTGTCTTCAAAATACCTGAAAAAATCAGCATACCTGGATCATACCACACTCATCATTTGCAGCACAAAAACTATTCTACTTAAATATCACTAAATACACCTACTCTCAAACTATTTTCACTTGAATTCTACAACATTCCACTGTGGCTTTTCCTCTCTCTTTCATCCAACATTCAATGTCCTTTGTCATCCTTCTTAATATTCTTTGCCAGCTTTTATCAATAAAGGCCTTGCCAATATTTGGAAACCTTCTTCATGTACATCTATTTCATATAAAATACAAAAATAAAAACAATATAATGTTTTTCTTTTGGATACACATTTCAGCATATATACATATTGGATACATTGGATACTCTTTTTTGAGCATATAAATGAGCCCTTTAATTATGTTGTTCCTAACAACTCTCTTCAAGTCTGAAGATGATTAAAAAACAAAATTTGAGATTATCCATTTGGATACAACATGGCAGAGAAGTAGGGGGATCTGAAGTTCCCTCATCTCTCAAACACAGCAGTGTTGAGGCAAAGGACTTTGAACTCCAAGACTCTGGGCGACCAAGTAACAGAGATGCCTCCAGGGACCCACTGGGACAAACTGGCAGGCCATTGGTGTGTGATTACAAACTGGGAGAGATAAAACGGGCAGCAGAGGAATGGAGGGGAAGGATCACCTTCTGTGGAGAGACAAAGGGAAGAGAAAGAGAGGGTGGGAAAGCATAGGACTGTATCTGGACAGGAGAAAAACCACAGACCAGGACTGAGAAAGATCCAATCTCTTAAC
>NW_026526795.1:0-74008 GCF_024362965.1 Panthera pardus
ATAGTATTGGTGCGAGTGGTAAGTAGCATGGTGGATATTACAATTAAGGGAGGGGGGGGGTAAAAGGATTGTTTTTTCTGTGCACTCGAATCGTCATTTTATTTTTATACAGTTGTTTGAGGGGAATACAGTCAGTGCAGTGGTATACGTTAGTCGTATGTAGAAGTACAGGTTAAGTAGTGCTGTTATAGCTAGTAGTGTGGGTATTATAATTATTTCGTTTTTAGTTAGTCCCTGAATGATTATTCATTTTGGGATGAAGCCGGAGAGTGGAGGAAGGCCGCCTAGAGACATTATTAGTACTAGGATAAATGAGGTGATTAGGGGTGTTTTTTTCATGTTTGTGATAGGGATGATGTTGTGGTGGTGGAGTTGTGTATGAATAATATGAAGGTGGTTAGTGTTATGATGATGTAGATGGTCAGGTTTAAAATTATTATTGTGGGGCTATATATTATGATGGCTGCTATTCAGCCTATGTGGGCAATTGAGGAATATGCTATAATTTTTCGTAGTTGGGTTTGGTTAAGTCCTCCTCAGCCTCCGACTATAACTGATATGATGGCTATTGTTAGGAGTAGGTTGGGATTGATGGTGGGTGAGATTTGGTATAGGATTGATAGTGGAGCAATTTTTTGTCATGTGAGTAGGATTAGGCCTGAGGATATGGAGATTCCTTGTGTAACTTCGGGCACTCAGAAGTGGAATGGGGCTAGTCCTAGTGTTATTGCTAAGGCGGTTGTTATTATGATAGATGCTATGGGGTTGAGATCTTTTGATACAGTTCATTGTCCTGAATGCAGTAGGTTGATGATGATTCCTATTATTAGGAGTACTGAAGCAGTTGCTTGTGTCAGGAAATATTTTGTGGCTGCTTCTATGGCTCGTGGATTATATTTTTTTATGAGGATGGGAATAATGGCTAATAGGTTTATTTCGAGGCCGATTCAGACTATAAGTCAATGGGAGGCTGTTATTACGATTATAGTTCCTGAAATAACGGTTGATATAATGATAATAAAAATAGGGGGTTTGATTAGTATGGGAAGGGTATAAACCAACATTTTCGGGGTATGGGCCCGATAGCTTATTTAGCTGACCTTACTTTAGAATGTGGTGTAATATTGGTAGCACGAAGATTTTTGGATTCTTAGGATTAGGTTCGATTCCTATAATTCTAGAAATAAACCTCTAAGTTTTACTCTATCAAAGTAACTCTTTTGTCAGACATATTTCTTATGTTTGAGGTGGAATGCTTGCTGTACTGATGGGTAGGGAGACGTGTCATATACATAGGGCTAGGGTAAGGGGTAGAAAGCTATTTCATAAGAGGTGTATTAATTGGTCATATCGGAATCGTGGGTAAGATGCTCGGATTCATAGGAAGGTGGTTGAATGATTGAATGATTAGGAAATTTAAAGTCCCTGTTGTGTTTTGGATGTATAGTAGTGCGACTAGGAGGGGTAGCGAGCCTACCAAGGTGTAGAATAGAAAGTATAGGCCAGCGTTTAGTCGCTCCGTTTGATTACCCCATCGAGTGATAATAATGAGGGTGGGGATTAATGTGGCTTCAAATAGAATGTAGAATATAATTAGTTCTGTGGCGGTGAATGTTATAATTAAGAGAAGTTGTAAGATAATAAGTATTGTGATGTATAGTTTTTTTCGGGCTAAGGTCTCTTTTGACAGGTGTGATTGACTAGCCATGAGCATCAGTGGTAGGAGTCATGTTGTTAATACTAGTAGAGGTGCAGAGAGTGAGTCTGAGAAAAATAGTAATGAGAGATTTAGGCTGTTGTCGCCTAGTTGATTTAAATAGGAGAGGCTAATAAGGCTGATCAGAAGGCTATAGGTAGTTGAGTTAATTCAGATTATGTTGGGTTTTGATAGTCATGTTATCGGTATGAGTATGGCAGTAGGGACAATAATTTTTAGCATTGTAGGAGGCTTAAGTTTTGTACATAGTCGGTGCCATATGTGTTTGATACCGTTACTAGTAGGGATAAGCCCAGTGCCGCCTCGCAGGCTGCAAATACGAGCAGGATGATAGGAGTCATGCTAGCTAGTGTGAAGTGATTATTTAGAATTGCCACGGTTATCATGATAAATAGGGATAGTATTATGCCTTCTAGACATAGGAGGGAAGATATTAGGTGGGATCGGTACATCAGTAGTCCTATAAGTGACATGAGGAAAGCCAGGAAGATATTAATATAGACTATGGACATCTGATAATTATAGGGCAAGCTACAATCTAATGAGTCGAAATCATTTGTTTTAGTTTAAACTAATTATCATATTCAGTTCACTCTAGTCCTTTTTGGGTTCATTCGTAGGCTAGGCTTGCGGCTAATAGAGAGATTAGTAGAAGAGCTATGGTAAGTATGGTTGATAATTTGTTTGTTTGTGAGGCCCAAGGAAGAGGGAGTAGTAGTGCAATTTCTAGGTCAAATAGCAAGAATGTAATCGCTACTAAGAAAAATTTTATAGAGAAAGGCAGGCGGGCGGATCCTATGGGGTCAAATCCACATTCATAAGGACTTGCTTTTTCTGCATAGATATTTAGTTGGGGTAGTCAGAATGCGATGAGTGCAAGTAGTGTGGGTAGAAGTGTATTGGTGAGCAGGGCGAGTATTACGTTTATTATTCCCTTTCGGATTATACCGAAACTGGTTGATTGGAAGTCAACTGTACTTGTTAATACTAAAGGAATAGGATCCTCATCAATAAATAGAAACGTATAGGAATAGTCAAACCACGTCTACGAAATGTCAATCTCAAGCAGCGGCTTCAAATCCAAAGTGGTGGCTCGATGTGAAGTGATCTTTTAGTTGGCGCAAGAAGCATACAATTAGGAAGGTAGAGCCGATAATTACGTGTAGTCCGTGGAATCCTGTAGCCATGAAGAAGGTGGATCCGTAGACTCCGTCTGAGATTGTGAATGATGTTTCATAGTATTCGGAGGCTTGGAGGAGGGTGAAGTAGACTCCTAGGGAGATTGTAATAAATAGTGCTTGGAGTATGTGTTTTCGATTCCCTTCTATTAAACTGTGGTGAGCTCAGGTGACTGACACTCCGGAAGCTAGAAGTACGGAGGTATTGAGTAGTGGGACTTCTAGGGGGTTTAGGGGAATAATACCTGTTGGTGGTCAGCATCCTCCCAATTCAGGAGTTGGGGCTAGACTTGAGTGGTAGAAGGCCCAGACAAAGCCTGCGAAGAAGAATACTTCTGAGGTGATAAAGAGAATTATTCCATAACGGAGACCTTTTTGAACGATGGGTGTGTGGTGACCTTGGAATGTGCTTTCCCGAATAATGTCTCGTCACCATTGATATATAGTCAGTAGGTTAGTGGTTATACCTAGGGTCAATAATAGTATTGAGTTGTAGTGAAATCATATGGCCAGACCTGAAGTTATCAGTAGGGCTGAAAGGGCTCCCGTAAGTGGCCATGGACTGGGGTTAACCATATGGTATGCGTGGGTTTGATGGGTCATTAAGTATTGTCATGTAGATACAGGCTTACAAGTAGGGTAAAGACGTAGGCTTGGATTAGAGCCACAGCAAATTCAAGGATTGTCAGTAGGATGAGGATAATAAAGGTAATTAAAGCAACAGAGGTACTAATGTTTGTTAGGGCCAGAGCAGCTCCTCCAATTAAGTGTATGAATAGGTGGCCTGCAGTAATGTTAGCTGTAAGTCGTACGGCCAGAGCCACGGGCTGGATAAAAAGGCTAATGGTTTCAATAATTACAAGCATAGGGATCAGGGGGATTGGTGTTCCTTGTGGTAGAAAAGTGGGCCAGGGACGCTTTAGTTTTGTGGCGAAACCCGGTGATTACGGTACCGGCTCATAGGGGAATAGCTATTCCTAAGTTTATTGATAATTGGGTAGTTGGAGTAAATGAGTGCGGCAGTAGACCTAACAGGTTTGTTGATCCAATAAATAAAATGAGAGCTATGAGTATTAGGGCCCAAGTTTGTCCTTTGTGATTGTGAATGCCTAGTATTTGTTTTGAAGTTAGTTGTACTAATCACTGTTGAAGTGAGACTAAACGGTTATTAATTAGTCGGTTAGGTGAGGGGAATAGAATGCTGGGGAACATCATAATTAATACGACAACAGGCAATCCTATTATTGTTGGGGTAGTGAAAGAGGTGAATAGATTTTCGTTCATTTTTTTTTTTTCTCAAGGGTTAGGCTGTTTTAGTGCAGCTGTAGATTTGGGTTCCGGGCTTGAAGGATACAGGTGTTTTGAGATTTTTAGTTGAAATATAATAAATAGTGTTATAATTCTTGAAATAATAGTGATGAATCAGGTTGATGTATCTAACTGTGGCATGTCATTAAGGGGAGGTTTAAACTCCCAGTTTTTAACTTAAAAGGTTAACGCTAGTTTAGCTTCTTAATGAATTTACAGTATAGACGCAGATCATTTTTCAAAATATGCTAATGGGACTAGTTCAAGAACAATGGGCATAAAACTGTGGTTTGAGCCGCAGATCTCTGAGCACTGACCATAATAGAGTCCAGGTCGTGTACCCATTAGGGTTGTTTGGTTTAGTCGGCCTGGAATAGCATCAGTTTTTAGGCCCAGGGATGGGACGGCTCATGAGTGTAGTACGTCTTCTGATGAGATTAACACGCGAATGGTCACTTCTATTGGTAGTGCTACTCGGTTATCAACTTCTAATAGTCGGAGTTCTCCGGGCTTTGGCTCTTGAGTGGGAATTATACAGGAGTCAAAGCTTAGGTCTTCAGAGTCAGTGTATTCATAGCTTCAATACCATTGATGTCCCATGGTCTTTACAGTAAGAGAGGGGCTATTAATCTCGTCTATTATATAGAGAATTCGTAAGGAGGGTAGGGCAATGAGAATTAAGATGATAGCTGGTAAAATGGTTCAGATGGTTTCTACTTCTTGGGCATCCATTGTGCTTGTGTGCGTGAGTTTGGTTGTTAGTATTAGTGAGATGATATAAAGGACTAGGGAGCTAATTAGGAATACAGTTATTAGTGTGTGATCATGGAAGTGTAGGAGCTCTTCTATGACGGGGGATGTAGCATCTTGAAAACCTAGTTGGAAGGGGTATGCCATGGAAGTACATAGGGCTTAAACCTATAATTTAACCTTGACAGAGTTATGTAATTGTTTTACTAATACTTCTTGATTGAGAAAGACATAATGGTTATGGTATTGGCTTGAAACCAGTCTAAGGAGGTTCGATTCCTTCCTTTCTTATTTTAACAGCACACAGGTTGGCTCTTCAAATGTGTGATATGGAGGGGGACATCCATGCAGCCATTCAAGATTAGTTGTGGTTAGTTCCACTATGGCCACTTCTCGCTTTGATGCAAAAGCTTCTCACACTATACAAACTATTAATATTACTGCTGTTAGTGAAATAAAAGAGCCTATTGAGGAGATTGTGTTTCAAGTTGTATATGCGTCTGGGTAGTCAGAATAACGTCGAGGCATTCCGGACAGGCCTAGAAAATGCTGAGGGAAAAACGTTATATTGACACCTACGAACATAATCGTAAAATGAATTTTTGCCCAAGTATTATCGAGAGTATACCCTGAGAATAGGGGGAATCAATGGACGAAGCCTCCTATGAGAGCAAATACTGCTCCTATTGACAAGACATAGTGGAAGTGGGCTACTACGTAGTATGTGTCGTGAAGAACAATATCTAATGAGGAATTTGCTAGTACAATTCCTGTTAAGCCTCCTACGGTGAATAGGAAAACGAATCCCAGAGCTCATAGCATAGCAGGGGACCATTTGATACTACCTCCATGAAGAGTGGCCAGTCAGCTAAATACTTTTACCCCAGTGGGAATAGCAATAATTATAGTAGCTGATGTAAAGTATGCTCGTGTGTCCACATCTATCCCCACAGTAAACATGGGATGGGCTCATACGATAAAGCCCAGAAAGCCAATTGATGTTATAGCTCAGACTATTCCCATGTAGCCAAAAGGTTCTTTTTTACCTGAGTAGTAGGTAACAATATGTGAAATTATTCCAAACCCGGGTAAAATTAAAATGTAGACTTCTGGGTGACCGAAAAATCAGAATAGGTGTTGATATAAGATAGGATCCCCTCCTCCGGCGGGGTCAAAAAATGTGGTGTTCAGATTTCGATCTGTCAGTAGTATAGTGATGCCTGCTGCTAAAACTGGTAGTGATAGAAGTAGCAATACAGCAGTGATTAAGACCGATCAGACAAATAGGGGTGTTTGATATTGGGATAGAGCAGGGGGTTTTATATTAATAATAGTAGTAATAAAATTAATAGCACCTAAGATTGAGGGGACACCTGCTAGGTGTAGTGAAAAAATAGTTAGATCTACGGATGCTCCTGCATGAGCTAGGTTGCCGGCTAGAGGTGGGTGTACTGTCCATCCAGTCCCTGCTCCAGCCTCTACGCTCGATGATGCGAGCAAAAGTAGGAAAGACGGGGGAAGGAGTCAGAAGCTCATATTATTCATTCGAGGGAATGCTATATCGGGGGCTCCAATTATTAGTGGAACCAATCAGTTTCCGAATCCTCCAATCATAATAGGCATTACTATAAAGAAGATTATTACAAAGGCATGGGCGGTGACGACTACATTATAAATTTGGTCGTCCCCTAGTAGCGTGCCAGGTTGACCCAGTTCGGCTCGGATGAAGAGACTGAGAGCGGTCCCTACCATACCGGCCCAGGCGCCAAATAGAAGGTAAAGAGTTCCAATATCTTTGTGATTGGTTGAAAATAGTCAGCGGTTTATGAACATAGGTAAAATGGCTGAGTAAGCATTAGACTGTAAATCTAAAGACAGAGGTTCAGTCCTCTTTTTACCAAGTCCTGCAGTGAATGTCATATTGAACTGCAAATTCAAAGAAGCAGCTTGACGCTGCCGGGGCTTCTCCCGCCTTTTTTTTCTAGACGGCGGGAGAAGTAGATTGAAGCCAGTGGACTAGGGTATTTAGCTGTTAACTAAAATTTCGTGGGGTTGGGGCCCACCAATCTAGTAAGGGCTTAGCTTAATTAAAGTGTTTGATTTGCAATCAATTGATGTAAGATAGATTCTTGCAGTCCTTAGGATTAATTGGTATGCAGAAGTTAAGTCTGTTAGGGCTTACTTAGAGCTTTGAAGGCTCTTGGTCTAATTTAACCTAAACTTCTAATCTAGGATGGATAGTATTGGTGCGAGTGGTAAGTAGCATGGTGGATATTACAATTAAGGGAGGGGGGGGGGTAAAAGGATTGTTTTTTCTGTGCACTCGAATCGTCATTTTATTTTTATACAGTTGTTTGAGGGGAATACAGTCAGTGCAGTGGTATACGTTAGTCGTATGTAGAAGTACAGGTTAAGTAGTGCTGTTATAGCTAGTAGTGTGGGTATTATAATTATTTCGTTTTTAGTTAGTCCCTGAATGATTATTCATTTTGGGATGAAGCCGGAGAGTGGAGGAAGGCCGCCTAGAGACATTATTAGTACTAGGATAAATGAGGTGATTAGGGGTGTTTTGTTTCATGTTTGTGATAGGGATGATGTTGTGGTGGTGGAGTTGTGTATGAATAATATGAAGGTGGTTAGTGTTATGATGATGTAGATGGTCAGGTTTAAAATTATTATTGTGGGGCTATATATTATGATGGCTGCTATTCAGCCTATGTGGGCAATTGAGGAATATGCTATAATTTTTCGTAGTTGGGTTTGGTTAAGTCCTCCTCAGCCTCCGACTATAACTGATATGATGGCTATTGTTAGGAGTAGGTTGGGATTGATGGTGGGTGAGATTTGGTATAGGATTGATAGTGGAGCAATTTTTTGTCATGTGAGTAGGATTAGGCCTGAGGATATGGAGATTCCTTGTGTAACTTCGGGCACTCAGAAGTGGAATGGGGCTAGTCCTAGTGTTATTGCTAAGGCGGTTGTTATTATGATAGATGCTATGGGGTTGAGATCTTTTGATACAGTTCATTGTCCTGAATGCAGTAGGTTGATGATGATTCCTATTATTAGGAGTACTGAAGCAGTTGCTTGTGTCAGGAAATATTTTGTGGCTGCTTCTATGGCTCGTGGATTATATTTTTTTATGAGGATGGGAATAATGGCTAATAGGTTTATTTCGAGGCCGATTCAGACTATAAGTCAATGGGAGGCTGTTATTACGATTATAGTTCCTGAAATAACGGTTGATATAATGGTAATAAAAATAGGGGGTTTGATTAGTATGGGAAGGGTATAAACCAACATTTTCGGGGTATGGGCCCGATAGCTTATTTAGCTGACCTTACTTTAGAATGTGGTGTAATATTGGTAGCACGAAGATTTTTGGATTCTTAGGATTAGGTTCGATTCCTATAATTCTAGAAATAAACCTCTAAGTTTTACTCTATCAAAGTAACTCTTTTGTCAGACATATTTCTTATGTTTGAGGTGGAATGCTTGCTGTACTGATGGGTAGGGAGACGTGTCATATACATAGGGCTAGGGTAAGGGGTAGAAAGCTATTTCATAAGAGGTGTATTAATTGGTCATATCGGAATCGTGGGTAAGATGCTCGGATTCATAGGAAGGTGGTTGAATGATTGAATGATTAGGAAATTTAAAGTCCCTGTTGTGTTTTGGATGTATAGTAGTGCGACTAGGAGGGGTAGCGAGCCTACCAAGGTGTAGAATAGAAAGTATAGGCCAGCGTTTAGTCGCTCCGTTTGATTACCCCATCGAGTGATAATAATGAGGGTGGGGATTAATGTGGCTTCAAATAGAATGTAGAATATAATTAGTTCTGTGGCGGTGAATGTTATAATTAAGAGAAGTTGTAAGATAATAAGTATTGTGATGTATAGTTTTTTTCGGGCTAAGGTCTCTTTTGACAGGTGTGATTGACTAGCCATGAGCATCAGTGGTAGGAGTCATGTTGTTAATACTAGTAGAGGTGCAGAGAGTGAGTCTGAGAAAAATAGTAATGAGAGATTTAGGCTGTTGTCGCCTAGTTGATTTAAATAGGAGAGGCTAATAAGGCTGATCAGAAGGCTATAGGTAGTTGAGTTAATTCAGATTATGTTGGGTTTTGATAGTCATGTTATCGGTATGAGTATGGCAGTAGGGACAATAATTTTTAGCATTGTAGGAGGCTTAAGTTTTGTACATAGTCGGTGCCATATGTGTTTGATACCGTTACTAGTAGGGATAAGCCCAGTGCCGCCTCGCAGGCTGCAAATACGAGCAGGATGATAGGAGTCATGCTAGCTAGTGTGAAGTGATTATTTAGAATTGCCACGGTTATCATGATAAATAGGGATAGTATTATGCCTTCTAGACATAGGAGGGAAGATATTAGGTGGGATCGGTACATCAGTAGTCCTATAAGTGACATGAGGAAAGCCAGGAAGATATTAATATAGACTATGGACATCTGATAATTATAGGGCAAGCTACAATCTAATGAGTCGAAATCATTTGTTTTAGTTTAAACTAATTATCATATTCAGTTCACTCTAGTCCTTTTTGGGTTCATTCGTAGGCTAGGCTTGCGGCTAATAGAGAGATTAGTAGAAGAGCTATGGTAAGTATGGTTGATAATTTGTTTGTTTGTGAGGCCCAAGGAAGAGGGAGTAGTAGTGCAATTTCTAGGTCAAATAGCAAGAATGTAATCGCTACTAAGAAAAATTTTATAGAGAAAGGCAGGCGGGCGGATCCTATGGGGTCAAATCCACATTCATAAGGACTTGCTTTTTCTGCATAGATATTTAGTTGGGGTAGTCAGAATGCGATGAGTGCAAGTAGTGTGGGTAGAAGTGTATTGGTGAGCAGGGCGAGTATTACGTTTATTATTCCCTTTCGGATTATACCGAAACTGGTTGATTGGAAGTCAACTGTACTTGTTAATACTAAAGGAATAGGATCCTCATCAATAAATAGAAACGTATAGGAATAGTCAAACCACGTCTACGAAATGTCAATCTCAAGCAGCGGCTTCAAATCCAAAGTGGTGGCTCGATGTGAAGTGATCTTTTAGTTGGCGCAAGAAGCATACAATTAGGAAGGTAGAGCCGATAATTACGTGTAGTCCGTGGAATCCTGTAGCCATGAAGAAGGTGGATCCGTAGACTCCGTCTGAGATTGTGAATGATGTTTCATAGTATTCGGAGGCTTGGAGGAGGGTGAAGTAGACTCCTAGGGAGATTGTAATAAATAGTGCTTGGAGTATGTGTTTTCGATTCCCTTCTATTAAACTGTGGTGAGCTCAGGTGACTGACACTCCGGAAGCTAGAAGTACGGAGGTATTGAGTAGTGGGACTTCTAGGGGGTTTAGGGGAATAATACCTGTTGGTGGTCAGCATCCTCCCAATTCAGGAGTTGGGGCTAGACTTGAGTGGTAGAAGGCCCAGACAAAGCCTGCGAAGAAGAATACTTCTGAGGTGATAAAGAGAATTATTCCATAACGGAGACCTTTTTGAACGATGGGTGTGTGGTGACCTTGGAATGTGCTTTCCCGAATAATGTCTCGTCACCATTGATATATAGTCAGTAGGTTAGTGGTTATACCTAGGGTCAATAATAGTATTGAGTTGTAGTGAAATCATATGGCCAGACCTGAAGTTATCAGTAGGGCTGAAAGGGCTCCCGTAAGTGGCCATGGACTGGGGTTAACCATATGGTATGCGTGGGTTTGATGGGTCATTAAGTATTGTCATGTAGATACAGGCTTACAAGTAGGGTAAAGACGTAGGCTTGGATTAGAGCCACAGCAAATTCAAGGATTGTCAGTAGGATGAGGATAATAAAGGTAATTAAAGCAACAGAGGTACTAATGTTTGTTAGGGCCAGAGCAGCTCCTCCAATTAAGTGTATGAATAGGTGGCCTGCAGTAATGTTAGCTGTAAGTCGTACGGCCAGAGCCACGGGCTGGATAAAAAGGCTAATGGTTTCAATAATTACAAGCATAGGGATCAGGGGGATTGGTGTTCCTTGTGGTAGAAAAGTGGGCCAGGGACGCTTTAGTTTTGTGGCGAAACCCGGTGATTACGGTACCGGCTCATAGGGGAATAGCTATTCCTAAGTTTATTGATAATTGGGTAGTTGGAGTAAATGAGTGCGGCAGTAGACCTAACAGGTTTGTTGATCCAATAAATAAAATGAGAGCTATGAGTATTAGGGCCCAAGTTTGTCCTTTGTGATTGTGAATGCCTAGTATTTGTTTTGAAGTTAGTTGTACTAATCACTGTTGAAGTGAGACTAAACGGTTATTAATTAGTCGGTTAGGTGAGGGGAATAGAATGCTGGGGAACATCATAATTAATACGACAACAGGCAATCCTATTATTGTTGGGGTAGTGAAAGAGGTGAATAGATTTTCGTTCATTTTTTTTTTTTCTCAAGGGTTAGGCTGTTTTAGTGCAGCTGTAGATTTGGGTTCCGGGCTTGAAGGATACAGGTGTTTTGAGATTTTTAGTTGAAATATAATAAATAGTGTTATAATTCTTGAAATAATAGTGATGAATCAGGTTGATGTATCTAACTGTGGCATGTCATTAAGGGGAGGTTTAAACTCCCAGTTTTTAACTTAAAAGGTTAACGCTAGTTTAGCTTCTTAATGAATTTACAGTATAGACGCAGATCATTTTTCAAAATATGCTAATGGGACTAGTTCAAGAACAATGGGCATAAAACTGTGGTTTGAGCCGCAGATCTCTGAGCACTGACCATAATAGAGTCCAGGTCGTGTACCCATTAGGGTTGTTTGGTTTAGTCGGCCTGGAATAGCATCAGTTTTTAGGCCCAGGGATGGGACGGCTCATGAGTGTAGTACGTCTTCTGATGAGATTAACACGCGAATGGTCACTTCTATTGGTAGTGCTACTCGGTTATCAACTTCTAATAGTCGGAGTTCTCCGGGCTTTGGCTCTTGAGTGGGAATTATACAGGAGTCAAAGCTTAGGTCTTCAGAGTCAGTGTATTCATAGCTTCAATACCATTGATGTCCCATGGTCTTTACAGTAAGAGAGGGGCTATTAATCTCGTCTATTATATAGAGAATTCGTAAGGAGGGTAGGGCAATGAGAATTAAGATGATAGCTGGTAAAATGGTTCAGATGGTTTCTACTTCTTGGGCATCCATTGTGCTTGTGTGCGTGAGTTTGGTTGTTAGTATTAGTGAGATGATATAAAGGACTAGGGAGCTAATTAGGAATACAGTTATTAGTGTGTGATCATGGAAGTGTAGGAGCTCTTCTATGACGGGGGATGTAGCATCTTGAAAACCTAGTTGGAAGGGGTATGCCATGGAAGTACATAGGGCTTAAACCTATAATTTAACCTTGACAGAGTTATGTAATTGTTTTACTAATACTTCTTGATTGAGAAAGACATAATGGTTATGGTATTGGCTTGAAACCAGTCTAAGGAGGTTCGATTCCTTCCTTTCTTATTTTAACAGCACACAGGTTGGCTCTTCAAATGTGTGATATGGAGGGGGACATCCATGCAGCCATTCAAGATTAGTTGTGGTTAGTTCCACTATGGCCACTTCTCGCTTTGATGCAAAAGCTTCTCACACTATACAAACTATTAATATTACTGCTGTTAGTGAAATAAAAGAGCCTATTGAGGAGATTGTGTTTCAAGTTGTATATGCGTCTGGGTAGTCAGAATAACGTCGAGGCATTCCGGACAGGCCTAGAAAATGCTGAGGGAAAAACGTTATATTGACACCTACGAACATAATCGTAAAATGAATTTTTGCCCAAGTATTATCGAGAGTATACCCTGAGAATAGGGGGAATCAATGGACGAAGCCTCCTATGAGAGCAAATACTGCTCCTATTGACAAGACATAGTGGAAGTGGGCTACTACGTAGTATGTGTCGTGAAGAACAATATCTAATGAGGAATTTGCTAGTACAATTCCTGTTAAGCCTCCTACGGTGAATAGGAAAACGAATCCCAGAGCTCATAGCATAGCAGGGGACCATTTGATACTACCTCCATGAAGAGTGGCCAGTCAGCTAAATACTTTTACCCCAGTGGGAATAGCAATAATTATAGTAGCTGATGTAAAGTATGCTCGTGTGTCCACATCTATCCCCACAGTAAACATGGGATGGGCTCATACGATAAAGCCCAGAAAGCCAATTGATGTTATAGCTCAGACTATTCCCATGTAGCCAAAAGGTTCTTTTTTACCTGAGTAGTAGGTAACAATATGTGAAATTATTCCAAACCCGGGTAAAATTAAAATGTAGACTTCTGGGTGACCGAAAAATCAGAATAGGTGTTGATATAAGATAGGATCCCCTCCTCCGGCGGGGTCAAAAAATGTGGTGTTCAGATTTCGATCTGTCAGTAGTATAGTGATGCCTGCTGCTAAAACTGGTAGTGATAGAAGTAGCAATACAGCAGTGATTAAGACCGATCAGACAAATAGGGGTGTTTGATATTGGGATAGAGCAGGGGGTTTTATATTAATAATAGTAGTAATAAAATTAATAGCACCTAAGATTGAGGGGACACCTGCTAGGTGTAGTGAAAAAATAGTTAGATCTACGGATGCTCCTGCATGAGCTAGGTTGCCGGCTAGAGGTGGGTGTACTGTCCATCCAGTCCCTGCTCCAGCCTCTACGCTCGATGATGCGAGCAAAAGTAGGAAAGACGGGGGAAGGAGTCAGAAGCTCATATTATTCATTCGAGGGAATGCTATATCGGGGGCTCCAATTATTAGTGGAACCAATCAGTTTCCGAATCCTCCAATCATAATAGGCATTACTATAAAGAAGATTATTACAAAGGCATGGGCGGTGACGACTACATTATAAATTTGGTCGTCCCCTAGTAGCGTGCCAGGTTGACCCAGTTCGGCTCGGATGAAGAGACTGAGAGCGGTCCCTACCATACCGGCCCAGGCGCCAAATAGAAGGTAAAGAGTTCCAATATCTTTGTGATTGGTTGAAAATAGTCAGCGGTTTATGAACATAGGTAAAATGGCTGAGTAAGCATTAGACTGTAAATCTAAAGACAGAGGTTCAGTCCTCTTTTTACCAAGTCCTGCAGTGAATGTCATATTGAACTGCAAATTCAAAGAAGCAGCTTGACGCTGCCGGGGCTTCTCCCGCCTTTTTTTTCTAGACGGCGGGAGAAGTAGATTGAAGCCAGTGGACTAGGGTATTTAGCTGTTAACTAAAATTTCGTGGGGTTGGGGCCCACCAATCTAGTAAGGGCTTAGCTTAATTAAAGTGTTTGATTTGCAATCAATTGATGTAAGATAGATTCTTGCAGTCCTTAGGATTAATTGGTATGCAGAAGTTAAGTCTGTTAGGGCTTACTTAGAGCTTTGAAGGCTCTTGGTCTAATTTAACCTAAACTTCTAATCTAGGATGGATAGTATTGGTGCGAGTGGTAAGTAGCATGGTGGATATTACAATTAAGGGAGGGGGGGGGGTAAAAGGATTGTTTTTTCTGTGCACTCGAATCGTCATTTTATTTTTATACAGTTGTTTGAGGGGAATACAGTCAGTGCAGTGGTATACGTTAGTCGTATGTAGAAGTACAGGTTAAGTAGTGCTGTTATAGCTAGTAGTGTGGGTATTATAATTATTTCGTTTTTAGTTAGTCCCTGAATGATTATTCATTTTGGGATGAAGCCGGAGAGTGGAGGAAGGCCGCCTAGAGACATTATTAGTACTAGGATAAATGAGGTGATTAGGGGTGTTTTGTTTCATGTTTGTGATAGGGATGATGTTGTGGTGGTGGAGTTGTGTATGAATAATATGAAGGTGGTTAGTGTTATGATGATGTAGATGGTCAGGTTTAAAATTATTATTGTGGGGCTATATATTATGATGGCTGCTATTCAGCCTATGTGGGCAATTGAGGAATATGCTATAATTTTTCGTAGTTGGGTTTGGTTAAGTCCTCCTCAGCCTCCGACTATAACTGATATGATGGCTATTGTTAGGAGTAGGTTGGGATTGATGGTGGGTGAGATTTGGTATAGGATTGATAGTGGAGCAATTTTTTGTCATGTGAGTAGGATTAGGCCTGAGGATATGGAGATTCCTTGTGTAACTTCGGGCACTCAGAAGTGGAATAGGGCTAGTCCTAGTGTTATTGCTAAGGCGGTTGTTATTATGATAGATGCTATGGGGTTGAGATCTTTTGATACAGTTCATTGTCCTGAATGCAGTAGGTTGATGATGATTCCTATTATTAGGAGTACTGAAGCAGTTGCTTGTGTCAGGAAATATTTTGTGGCTGCTTCTATGGCTCGTGGATTATATTTTTTTATGAGGATGGGAATAATGGCTAATAGGTTTATTTCGAGGCCGATTCAGACTATAAGTCAATGGGAGGCTGTTATTACGATTATAGTTCCTGAAATAACGGTTGATATAATGATAATAAAAATAGGGGGTTTGATTAGTATGGGAAGGGTATAAACCAACATTTTCGGGGTATGGGCCCGATAGCTTATTTAGCTGACCTTACTTTAGAATGTGGTGTAATATTGGTAGCACGAAGATTTTTGGATTCTTAGGATTAGGTTCGATTCCTATAATTCTAGAAATAAACCTCTAAGTTTTACTCTATCAAAGTAACTCTTTTGTCAGACATATTTCTTATGTTTGAGGTGGAATGCTTGCTGTACTGATGGGTAGGGAGACGTGTCATATACATAGGGCTAGGGTAAGGGGTAGAAAGCTATTTCATAAGAGGTGTATTAATTGGTCATATCGGAATCGTGGGTAAGATGCTCGGATTCATAGGAAGGTGGTTGAATGATTGAATGATTAGGAAATTTAAAGTCCCTGTTGTGTTTTGGATGTATAGTAGTGCGACTAGGAGGGGTAGCGAGCCTACCAAGGTGTAGAATAGAAAGTATAGGCCAGCGTTTAGTCGCTCCGTTTGATTACCCCATCGAGTGATAATAATGAGGGTGGGGATTAATGTGGCTTCAAATAGAATGTAGAATATAATTAGTTCTGTGGCGGTGAATGTTATAATTAAGAGAAGTTGTAAGATAATAAGTATTGTGATGTATAGTTTTTTTCGGGCTAAGGTCTCTTTTGACAGGTGTGATTGACTAGCCATGAGCATCAGTGGTAGGAGTCATGTTGTTAATACTAGTAGAGGTGCAGAGAGTGAGTCTGAGAAAAATAGTAATGAGAGATTTAGGCTGTTGTCGCCTAGTTGATTTAAATAGGAGAGGCTAATAAGGCTGATCAGAAGGCTATAGGTAGTTGAGTTAATTCAGATTATGTTGGGTTTTGATAGTCATGTTATCGGTATGAGTATGGCAGTAGGGACAATAATTTTTAGCATTGTAGGAGGCTTAAGTTTTGTACATAGTCGGTGCCATATGTGTTTGATACCGTTACTAGTAGGGATAAGCCCAGTGCCGCCTCGCAGGCTGCAAATACGAGCAGGATGATAGGAGTCATGCTAGCTAGTGTGAAGTGATTATTTAGAATTGCCACGGTTATCATGATAAATAGGGATAGTATTATGCCTTCTAGACATAGGAGGGAAGATATTAGGTGGGATCGGTACATCAGTAGTCCTATAAGTGACATGAGGAAAGCCAGGAAGATATTAATATAGACTATGGACATCTGATAATTATAGGGCAAGCTACAATCTAATGAGTCGAAATCATTTGTTTTAGTTTAAACTAATTATCATATTCAGTTCACTCTAGTCCTTTTTGGGTTCATTCGTAGGCTAGGCTTGCGGCTAATAGAGAGATTAGTAGAAGAGCTATGGTAAGTATGGTTGATAATTTGTTTGTTTGTGAGGCCCAAGGAAGAGGGAGTAGTAGTGCAATTTCTAGGTCAAATAGCAAGAATGTAATCGCTACTAAGAAAAATTTTATAGAGAAAGGCAGGCGGGCGGATCCTATGGGGTCAAATCCACATTCATAAGGACTTGCTTTTTCTGCATAGATATTTAGTTGGGGTAGTCAGAATGCGATGAGTGCAAGTAGTGTGGGTAGAAGTGTATTGGTGAGCAGGGCGAGTATTACGTTTATTATTCCCTTTCGGATTATACCGAAACTGGTTGATTGGAAGTCAACTGTACTTGTTAATACTAAAGGAATAGGATCCTCATCAATAAATAGAAACGTATAGGAATAGTCAAACCACGTCTACGAAATGTCAATCTCAAGCAGCGGCTTCAAATCCAAAGTGGTGGCTCGATGTGAAGTGATCTTTTAGTTGGCGCAAGAAGCATACAATTAGGAAGGTAGAGCCGATAATTACGTGTAGTCCGTGGAATCCTGTAGCCATGAAGAAGGTGGATCCGTAGACTCCGTCTGAGATTGTGAATGATGTTTCATAGTATTCGGAGGCTTGGAGGAGGGTGAAGTAGACTCCTAGGGAGATTGTAATAAATAGTGCTTGGAGTATGTGTTTTCGATTCCCTTCTATTAAACTGTGGTGAGCTCAGGTGACTGACACTCCGGAAGCTAGAAGTACGGAGGTATTGAGTAGTGGGACTTCTAGGGGGTTTAGGGGAATAATACCTGTTGGTGGTCAGCATCCTCCCAATTCAGGAGTTGGGGCTAGACTTGAGTGGTAGAAGGCCCAGACAAAGCCTGCGAAGAAGAATACTTCTGAGGTGATAAAGAGAATTATTCCATAACGGAGACCTTTTTGAACGATGGGTGTGTGGTGACCTTGGAATGTGCTTTCCCGAATAATGTCTCGTCACCATTGATATATAGTCAGTAGGTTAGTGGTTATACCTAGGGTCAATAATAGTATTGAGTTGTAGTGAAATCATATGGCCAGACCTGAAGTTATCAGTAGGGCTGAAAGGGCTCCCGTAAGTGGCCATGGACTGGGGTTAACCATATGGTATGCGTGGGTTTGATGGGTCATTAAGTATTGTCATGTAGATACAGGCTTACAAGTAGGGTAAAGACGTAGGCTTGGATTAGAGCCACAGCAAATTCAAGGATTGTCAGTAGGATGAGGATAATAAAGGTAATTAAAGCAACAGAGGTACTAATGTTTGTTAGGGCCAGAGCAGCTCCTCCAATTAAGTGTATGAATAGGTGGCCTGCAGTAATGTTAGCTGTAAGTCGTACGGCCAGAGCCACGGGCTGGATAAAAAGGCTAATGGTTTCAATAATTACAAGCATAGGGATCAGGGGGATTGGTGTTCCTTGTGGTAGAAAAGTGGGCCAGGGACGCTTTAGTTTTGTGGCGAAACCCGGTGATTACGGTACCGGCTCATAGGGGAATAGCTATTCCTAAGTTTATTGATAATTGGGTAGTTGGAGTAAATGAGTGCGGCAGTAGACCTAACAGGTTTGTTGATCCAATAAATAAAATGAGAGCTATGAGTATTAGGGCCCAAGTTTGTCCTTTGTGATTGTGAATGCCTAGTATTTGTTTTGAAGTTAGTTGTACTAATCACTGTTGAAGTGAGACTAAACGGTTATTAATTAGTCGGTTAGGTGAGGGGAATAGAATGCTGGGGAACATCATAATTAATACGACAACAGGCAATCCTATTATTGTTGGGGTAGTGAAAGAGGTGAATAGATTTTCGTTCATTTTTTTTTTTTCTCAAGGGTTAGGCTGTTTTAGTGCAGCTGTAGATTTGGGTTCCGGGCTTGAAGGATACAGGTGTTTTGAGATTTTTAGTTGAAATATAATAAATAGTGTTATAATTCTTGAAAGAATAGTGATGAATCAGGTTGATGTATCTAACTGTGGCATGTCATTAAGGGGAGGTTTAAACTCCCAGTTTTTAACTTAAAAGGTTAACGCTAGTTTAGCTTCTTAATGAATTTACAGTATAGACGCAGATCATTTTTCAAAATATGCTAATGGGACTAGTTCAAGAACAATGGGCATAAAACTGTGGTTTGAGCCGCAGATCTCTGAGCACTGACCATAATAGAGTCCAGGTCGTGTACCCATTAGGGTTGTTTGGTTTAGTCGGCCTGGAATAGCATCAGTTTTTAGGCCCAGGGATGGGACGGCTCATGAGTGTAGTACGTCTTCTGATGAGATTAACACGCGAATGGTCACTTCTATTGGTAGTGCTACTCGGTTATCAACTTCTAATAGTCGGAGTTCTCCGGGCTTTGGCTCTTGAGTGGGAATTATACAGGAGTCAAAGCTTAGGTCTTCAGAGTCAGTGTATTCATAGCTTCAATACCATTGATGTCCCATGGTCTTTACAGTAAGAGAGGGGCTATTAATCTCGTCTATTATATAGAGAATTCGTAAGGAGGGTAGGGCAATGAGAATTAAGATGATAGCTGGTAAAATGGTTCAGATGGTTTCTACTTCTTGGGCATCCATTGTGCTTGTGTGCGTGAGTTTGGTTGTTAGTATTAGTGAGATGATATAAAGGACTAGGGAGCTAATTAGGAATACAGTTATTAGTGTGTGATCATGGAAGTGTAGGAGCTCTTCTATGACGGGGGATGTAGCATCTTGAAAACCTAGTTGGAAGGGGTATGCCATGGAAGTACATAGGGCTTAAACCTATAATTTAACCTTGACAGAGTTATGTAATTGTTTTACTAATACTTCTTGATTGAGAAAGACATAATGGTTATGGTATTGGCTTGAAACCAGTCTAAGGAGGTTCGATTCCTTCCTTTCTTATTTTAACAGCACACAGGTTGGCTCTTCAAATGTGTGATATGGAGGGGGACATCCATGCAGCCATTCAAGATTAGTTGTGGTTAGTTCCACTATGGCCACTTCTCGCTTTGATGCAAAAGCTTCTCACACTATACAAACTATTAATATTACTGCTGTTAGTGAAATAAAAGAGCCTATTGAGGAGATTGTGTTTCAAGTTGTATATGCGTCTGGGTAGTCAGAATAACGTCGAGGCATTCCGGACAGGCCTAGAAAATGCTGAGGGAAAAACGTTATATTGACACCTACGAACATAATCGTAAAATGAATTTTTGCCCAAGTATTATCGAGAGTATACCCTGAGAATAGGGGGAATCAATGGACGAAGCCTCCTATGAGAGCAAATACTGCTCCTATTGACAAGACATAGTGGAAGTGGGCTACTACGTAGTATGTGTCGTGAAGAACAATATCTAATGAGGAATTTGCTAGTACAATTCCTGTTAAGCCTCCTACGGTGAATAGGAAAACGAATCCCAGAGCTCATAGCATAGCAGGGGACCATTTGATACTACCTCCATGAAGAGTGGCCAGTCAGCTAAATACTTTTACCCCAGTGGGAATAGCAATAATTATAGTAGCTGATGTAAAGTATGCTCGTGTGTCCACATCTATCCCCACAGTAAACATGGGATGGGCTCATACGATAAAGCCCAGAAAGCCAATTGATGTTATAGCTCAGACTATTCCCATGTAGCCAAAAGGTTCTTTTTTACCTGAGTAGTAGGTAACAATATGTGAAATTATTCCAAACCCGGGTAAAATTAAAATGTAGACTTCTGGGTGACCGAAAAATCAGAATAGGTGTTGATATAAGATAGGATCCCCTCCTCCGGCGGGGTCAAAAAATGTGGTGTTCAGATTTCGATCTGTCAGTAGTATAGTGATGCCTGCTGCTAAAACTGGTAGTGATAGAAGTAGCAATACAGCAGTGATTAAAACCGATCAGACAAATAGGGGTGTTTGATATTGGGATAGAGCAGGGGGTTTTATATTAATAATAGTAGTAATAAAATTAATAGCACCTAAGATTGAGGGGACACCTGCTAGGTGTAGTGAAAAAATAGTTAGATCTACGGATGCTCCTGCATGAGCTAGGTTGCCGGCTAGAGGTGGGTGTACTGTCCATCCAGTCCCTGCTCCAGCCTCTACCATAGATGATGCGAGCAAAAGTAGGAAAGACGGGGGAAGGAGTCAGAAGCTCATATTATTCATTCGAGGGAATGCTATATCGGGGGCTCCAATTATTAGTGGAACCAATCAGTTTCCGAATCCTCCAATCATAATAGGCATTACTATAAAGAAGATTATTACAAAGGCATGGGCGGTGACGACTACATTATAAATTTGGTCGTCCCCTAGTAGCGTGCCAGGTTGACCCAGTTCGGCTCGGATGAAGAGACTGAGAGCGGTCCCTACCATACCGGCCCAGGCGCCAAATAGAAGGTAAAGAGTTCCAATATCTTTGTGATTGGTTGAAAATAGTCAGCGGTTTATGAACATAGGTAAAATGGCTGAGTAAGCATTAGACTGTAAATCTAAAGACAGAGGTTCAGTCCTCTTTTTACCAAGTCCTGCAGTGAATGTCATATTGAACTGCAAATTCAAAGAAGCAGCTTGACGCTGCCGGGGCTTCTCCCGCCTTTTTTTTCTAGACGGCGGGAGAAGTAGATTGAAGCCAGTGGACTAGGGTATTTAGCTGTTAACTAAAATTTCGTGGGGTTGGGGCCCACCAATCTAGTAAGGGCTTAGCTTAATTAAAGTGTTTGATTTGCAATCAATTGATGTAAGATAGATTCTTGCAGTCCTTAGGATTAATTGGTATGCAGAAGTTAAGTCTGTTAGGG
Source organism: Panthera pardus (assembly GCF_024362965.1). Classification (NCBI taxonomy): domain Eukaryota; kingdom Metazoa; phylum Chordata; class Mammalia; order Carnivora; family Felidae; genus Panthera; species Panthera pardus. Next base: position 21,515 of record NW_026526795.1, read on the forward strand.
CTTACTTAGAGCTTTGAAGGCTCTTGGTCTAATTTAACCTAAACTTCTAATCTAGGATGGATAGTATTGGTGCGAGTGGTAAGTAGCATGGTGGATATTACAATTAAGGGAGGGGGGGGGGTAAAAGGATTGTTTTTTCTGTGCACTCGAATCGTCATTTTATTTTTATACAGTTGTTTGAGGGGAATACAGTCAGTGCAGTGGTATACGTTAGTCGTATGTAGAAGTACAGGTTAAGTAGTGCTGTTATAGCTAGTAGTGTGGGTATTATAATTATTTCGTTTTTAGTTAGTCCCTGAATGATTATTCATTTTGGGATGAAGCCGGAGAGTGGAGGAAGGCCGCCTAGAGACATTATTAGTACTAGGATAAATGAGGTGATTAGGGGTGTTTTGTTTCATGTTTGTGATAGGGATGATGTTGTGGTGGTGGAGTTGTGTATGAATAATATGAAGGTGGTTAGTGTTATGATGATGTAGATGGTCAGGTTTAAAATTATTATTGTGGGGCTATATATTATGATGGCTGCTATTCAGCCTATGTGGGCAATTGAGGAATATGCTATAATTTTTCGTAGTTGGGTTTGGTTAAGTCCTCCTCAGCCTCCGACTATAACTGATATGATGGCTATTGTTAGGAGTAGGTTGGGATTGATGGTGGGTGAGATTTGGTATAGGATTGATAGTGGAGCAATTTTTTGTCATGTGAGTAGGATTAGGCCTGAGGATATGGAGATTCCTTGTGTAACTTCGGGCACTCAGAAGTGGAATGGGGCTAGTCCTAGTGTTATTGCTAAGGCGGTTGTTATTATGATAGATGCTATGGGGTTGAGATCTTTTGATACAGTTCATTGTCCTGAATGCAGTAGGTTGATGATGATTCCTATTATTAGGAGTACTGAAGCAGTTGCTTGTGTCAGGAAATATTTTGTGGCTGCTTCTATGGCTCGTGGATTATATTTTTTTATGAGGATGGGAATAATGGCTAATAGGTTTATTTCGAGGCCGATTCAGACTATAAGTCAATGGGAGGCTGTTATTACGATTATAGTTCCTGAAATAACGGTTGATATAATGGTAATAAAAATAGGGGGTTTGATTAGTATGGGAAGGGTATAAACCAACATTTTCGGGGTATGGGCCCGAGAGCTTATTTAGCTGACCTTACTTTAGAATGTGGTGTAATATTGGTAGCACGAAGATTTTTGGATTCTTAGGATTAGGTTCGATTCCTATAATTCTAGAAATAAACCTCTAAGTTTTACTCTATCAAAGTAACTCTTTTGTCAGACATATTTCTTATGTTTGAGGTGGAATGCTTGCTGTACTGATGGGTAGGGAGACGTGTCATATACATAGGGCTAGGGTAAGGGGTAGAAAGCTATTTCATAAGAGGTGTATTAATTGGTCATATCGGAATCGTGGGTAAGATGCTCGGATTCATAGGAAGGTGGTTGAATGATTGAATGATTAGGAAATTTAAAGTCCCTGTTGTGTTTTGGATGTATAGTAGTGCGACTAGGAGGGGTAGCGAGCCTACCAAGGTGTAGAATAGAAAGTATAGGCCAGCGTTTAGTCGCTCCGTTTGATTACCCCATCGAGTGATAATAATGAGGGTGGGGATTAATGTGGCTTCAAATAGAATGTAGAATATAATTAGTTCTGTGGCGGTGAATGTTATAATTAAGAGAAGTTGTAAGATAATAAGTATTGTGATGTATAGTTTTTTTCGGGCTAAGGTCTCTTTTGACAGGTGTGATTGACTAGCCATGAGCATCAGTGGTAGGAGTCATGTTGTTAATACTAGTAGAGGTGCAGAGAGTGAGTCTGAGAAAAATAGTAATGAGAGATTTAGGCTGTTGTCGCCTAGTTGATTTAAATAGGAGAGGCTAATAAGGCTGATCAGAAGGCTATAGGTAGTTGAGTTAATTCAGATTATGTTGGGTTTTGATAGTCATGTTATCGGTATGAGTATGGCAGTAGGGACAATAATTTTTAGCATTGTAGGAGGCTTAAGTTTTGTACATAGTCGGTGCCATATGTGTTTGATACCGTTACTAGTAGGGATAAGCCCAGTGCCGCCTCGCAGGCTGCAAATACGAGCAGGATGATAGGAGTCATGCTAGCTAGTGTGAAGTGATTATTTAGAATTGCCACGGTTATCATGATAAATAGGGATAGTATTATGCCTTCTAGACATAGGAGGGAAGATATTAGGTGGGATCGGTACATCAGTAGTCCTATAAGTGACATGAGGAAAGCCAGGAAGATATTAATATAGACTATGGACATCTGATAATTATAGGGCAAGCTACAATCTAATGAGTCGAAATCATTTGTTTTAGTTTAAACTAATTATCATATTCAGTTCACTCTAGTCCTTTTTGGGTTCATTCGTAGGCTAGGCTTGCGGCTAATAGAGAGATTAGTAGAAGAGCTATGGTAAGTATGGTTGATAATTTGTTTGTTTGTGAGGCCCAAGGAAGAGGGAGTAGTAGTGCAATTTCTAGGTCAAATAGCAAGAATGTAATCGCTACTAAGAAAAATTTTATAGAGAAAGGCAGGCGGGCGGATCCTATGGGGTCAAATCCACATTCATAAGGACTTGCTTTTTCTGCATAGATATTTAGTTGGGGTAGTCAGAATGCGATGAGTGCAAGTAGTGTGGGTAGAAGTGTATTGGTGAGCAGGGCGAGTATTACGTTTATTATTCCCTTTCGGATTATACCGAAACTGGTTGATTGGAAGTCAACTGTACTTGTTAATACTAAAGGAATAGGATCCTCATCAATAAATAGAAACGTATAGGAATAGTCAAACCACGTCTACGAAATGTCAATCTCAAGCAGCGGCTTCAAATCCAAAGTGGTGGCTCGATGTGAAGTGATCTTTTAGTTGGCGCAAGAAGCATACAATTAGGAAGGTAGAGCCGATAATTACGTGTAGTCCGTGGAATCCTGTAGCCATGAAGAAGGTGGATCCGTAGACTCCGTCTGAGATTGTGAATGATGTTTCATAGTATTCGGAGGCTTGGAGGAGGGTGAAGTAGACTCCTAGGGAGATTGTAATAAATAGTGCTTGGAGTATGTGTTTTCGATTCCCTTCTATTAAACTGTGGTGAGCTCAGGTGACTGACACTCCGGAAGCTAGAAGTACGGAGGTATTGAGTAGTGGGACTTCTAGGGGGTTTAGGGGAATAATACCTGTTGGTGGTCAGCATCCTCCCAATTCAGGAGTTGGGGCTAGACTTGAGTGGTAGAAGGCCCAGACAAAGCCTGCGAAGAAGAATACTTCTGAGGTGATAAAGAGAATTATTCCATAACGGAGACCTTTTTGAACGATGGGTGTGTGGTGACCTTGGAATGTGCTTTCCCGAATAATGTCTCGTCACCATTGATATATAGTCAGTAGGTTAGTGGTTATACCTAGGGTCAATAATAGTATTGAGTTGTAGTGAAATCATATGGCCAGACCTGAAGTTATCAGTAGGGCTGAAAGGGCTCCCGTAAGTGGCCATGGACTGGGGTTAACCATATGGTATGCGTGGGTTTGATGGGTCATTAAGTATTGTCATGTAGATACAGGCTTACAAGTAGGGTAAAGACGTAGGCTTGGATTAGAGCCACAGCAAATTCAAGGATTGTCAGTAGGATGAGGATAATAAAGGTAATTAAAGCAACAGAGGTACTAATGTTTGTTAGGGCCAGAGCAGCTCCTCCAATTAAGTGTATGAATAGGTGGCCTGCAGTAATGTTAGCTGTAAGTCGTACGGCCAGAGCCACGGGCTGGATAAAAAGGCTAATGGTTTCAATAATTACAAGCATAGGGATCAGGGGGATTGGTGTTCCTTGTGGTAGAAAAGTGGGCCAGGGACGCTTTAGTTTTGTGGCGAAACCCGGTGATTACGGTACCGGCTCATAGGGGAATAGCTATTCCTAAGTTTATTGATAATTGGGTAGTTGGAGTAAATGAGTGCGGCAGTAGACCTAACAGGTTTGTTGATCCAATAAATAAAATGAGAGCTATGAGTATTAGGGCCCAAGTTTGTCCTTTGTGATTGTGAATGCCTAGTATTTGTTTTGAAGTTAGTTGTACTAATCACTGTTGAAGTGAGACTAAACGGTTATTAATTAGTCGGTTAGGTGAGGGGAATAGAATGCTGGGGAACATCATAATTAATACGACAACAGGCAATCCTATTATTGTTGGGGTAGTGAAAGAGGTGAATAGATTTTCGTTCATTTTTTTTTTTTCTCAAGGGTTAGGCTGTTTTAGTGCAGCTGTAGATTTGGGTTCCGGGCTTGAAGGATACAGGTGTTTTGAGATTTTTAGTTGAAATATAATAAATAGTGTTATAATTCTTGAAAGAATAGTGATGAATCAGGTTGATGTATCTAACTGTGGCATGTCATTAAGGGGAGGTTTAAACTCCCAGTTTTTAACTTAAAAGGTTAACGCTAGTTTAGCTTCTTAATGAATTTACAGTATAGACGCAGATCATTTTTCAAAATATGCTAATGGGACTAGTTCAAGAACAATGGGCATAAAACTGTGGTTTGAGCCGCAGATCTCTGAGCACTGACCATAATAGAGTCCAGGTCGTGTACCCATTAGGGTTGTTTGGTTTAGTCGGCCTGGAATAGCATCAGTTTTTAGGCCCAGGGATGGGACGGCTCATGAGTGTAGTACGTCTTCTGATGAGATTAACACGCGAATGGTCACTTCTATTGGTAGTGCTACTCGGTTATCAACTTCTAATAGTCGGAGTTCTCCGGGCTTTGGCTCTTGAGTGGGAATTATACAGGAGTCAAAGCTTAGGTCTTCAGAGTCAGTGTATTCATAGCTTCAATACCATTGATGTCCCATGGTCTTTACAGTAAGAGAGGGGCTATTAATCTCGTCTATTATATAGAGAATTCGTAAGGAGGGTAGGGCAATGAGAATTAAGATGATAGCTGGTAAAATGGTTCAGATGGTTTCTACTTCTTGGGCATCCATTGTGCTTGTGTGCGTGAGTTTGGTTGTTAGTATTAGTGAGATGATATAAAGGACTAGGGAGCTAATTAGGAATACAGTTATTAGTGTGTGATCATGGAAGTGTAGGAGCTCTTCTATGACGGGGGATGTAGCATCTTGAAAACCTAGTTGGAAGGGGTATGCCATGGAAGTACATAGGGCTTAAACCTATAATTTAACCTTGACAGAGTTATGTAATTGTTTTACTAATACTTCTTGATTGAGAAAGACATAATGGTTATGGTATTGGCTTGAAACCAGTCTAAGGAGGTTCGATTCCTTCCTTTCTTATTTTAACAGCACACAGGTTGGCTCTTCAAATGTGTGATATGGAGGGGGACATCCATGCAGCCATTCAAGATTAGTTGTGGTTAGTTCCACTATGGCCACTTCTCGCTTTGATGCAAAAGCTTCTCACACTATACAAACTATTAATATTACTGCTGTTAGTGAAATAAAAGAGCCTATTGAGGAGATTGTGTTTCAAGTTGTATATGCGTCTGGGTAGTCAGAATAACGTCGAGGCATTCCGGACAGGCCTAGAAAATGCTGAGGGAAAAACGTTATATTGACACCTACGAACATAATCGTAAAATGAATTTTTGCCCAAGTATTATCGAGAGTATACCCTGAGAATAGGGGGAATCAATGGACGAAGCCTCCTATGAGAGCAAATACTGCTCCTATTGACAAGACATAGTGGAAGTGGGCTACTACGTAGTATGTGTCGTGAAGAACAATATCTAATGAGGAATTTGCTAGTACAATTCCTGTTAAGCCTCCTACGGTGAATAGGAAAACGAATCCCAGAGCTCATAGCATAGCAGGGGACCATTTGATACTACCTCCATGAAGAGTGGCCAGTCAGCTAAATACTTTTACCCCAGTGGGAATAGCAATAATTATAGTAGCTGATGTAAAGTATGCTCGTGTGTCCACATCTATCCCCACAGTAAACATGGGATGGGCTCATACGATAAAGCCCAGAAAGCCAATTGATGTTATAGCTCAGACTATTCCCATGTAGCCAAAAGGTTCTTTTTTACCTGAGTAGTAGGTAACAATATGTGAAATTATTCCAAACCCGGGTAAAATTAAAATGTAGACTTCTGGGTGACCGAAAAATCAGAATAGGTGTTGATATAAGATAGGATCCCCTCCTCCGGCGGGGTCAAAAAATGTGGTGTTCAGATTTCGATCTGTCAGTAGTATAGTGATGCCTGCTGCTAAAACTGGTAGTGATAGAAGTAGCAATACAGCAGTGATTAAAACCGATCAGACAAATAGGGGTGTTTGATATTGGGATAGAGCAGGGGGTTTTATATTAATAATAGTAGTAATAAAATTAATAGCACCTAAGATTGAGGGGACACCTGCTAGGTGTAGTGAAAAAATAGTTAGATCTACGGATGCTCCTGCATGAGCTAGGTTGCCGGCTAGAGGTGGGTGTACTGTCCATCCAGTCCCTGCTCCAGCCTCTACCATAGATGATGCGAGCAAAAGTAGGAAAGACGGGGGAAGGAGTCAGAAGCTCATATTATTCATTCGAGGGAATGCTATATCGGGGGCTCCAATTATTAGTGGAACCAATCAGTTTCCGAATCCTCCAATCATAATAGGCATTACTATAAAGAAGATTATTACAAAGGCATGGGCGGTGACGACTACATTATAAATTTGGTCGTCCCCTAGTAGCGTGCCAGGTTGACCCAGTTCGGCTCGGATGAAGAGACTGAGAGCGGTCCCTACCATACCGGCCCAGGCGCCAAATAGAAGGTAAAGAGTTCCAATATCTTTGTGATTGGTTGAAAATAGTCAGCGGTTTATGAACATAGGTAAAATGGCTGAGTAAGCATTAGACTGTAAATCTAAAGACAGAGGTTCAGTCCTCTTTTTACCAAGTCCTGCAGTGAATGTCATATTGAACTGCAAATTCAAAGAAGCAGCTTGACGCTGCCGGGGCTTCTCCCGCCTTTTTTTTCTAGACGGCGGGAGAAGTAGATTGAAGCCAGTGGACTAGGGTATTTAGCTGTTAACTAACATTTCGTGGGGTTGGGGCCCACCAATCTAGTAAGGGCTTAGCTTAATTAAAGTGTTTGATTTGCAATCAATTGATGTAAGATAGATTCTTGCAGTCCTTAGGATTAATTGGTATGCAGAAGTTAAGTCTGTTAGGGCTTACTTAGAGCTTTGAAGGCTCTTGGTCTAATTTAACCTAAACTTCTAATCTAGGATGGATAGTATTGGTGCGAGTGGTAAGTAGCATGGTGGATATTACAATTAAGGGAGGGGGGGGGGTAAAAGGATTGTTTTTTCTGTGCACTCGAATCGTCATTTTATTTTTATACAGTTGTTTGAGGGGAATACAGTCAGTGCAGTGGTATACGTTAGTCGTATGTAGAAGTACAGGTTAAGTAGTGCTGTTATAGCTAGTAGTGTGGGTATTATAATTATTTCGTTTTTAGTTAGTCCCTGAATGATTATTCATTTTGGGATGAAGCCGGAGAGTGGAGGAAGGCCGCCTAGAGACATTATTAGTACTAGGATAAATGAGGTGATTAGGGGTGTTTTGTTTCATGTTTGTGATAGGGATGATGTTGTGGTGGTGGAGTTGTGTATGAATAATATGAAGGTGGTTAGTGTTATGATGATGTAGATGGTCAGGTTTAAAATTATTATTGTGGGGCTATATATTATGATGGCTGCTATTCAGCCTATGTGGGCAATTGAGGAATATGCTATAATTTTTCGTAGTTGGGTTTGGTTAAGTCCTCCTCAGCCTCCGACTATAACTGATATGATGGCTATTGTTAGGAGTAGGTTGGGATTGATGGTGGGTGAGATTTGGTATAGGATTGATAGTGGAGCAATTTTTTGTCATGTGAGTAGGATTAGGCCTGAGGATATGGAGATTCCTTGTGTAACTTCGGGCACTCAGAAGTGGAATGGGGCTAGTCCTAGTGTTATTGCTAAGGCGGTTGTTATTATGATAGATGCTATGGGGTTGAGATCTTTTGATACAGTTCATTGTCCTGAATGCAGTAGGTTGATGATGATTCCTATTATTAGGAGTACTGAAGCAGTTGCTTGTGTCAGGAAATATTTTGTGGCTGCTTCTATGGCTCGTGGATTATATTTTTTTATGAGGATGGGAATAATGGCTAATAGGTTTATTTCGAGGCCGATTCAGACTATAAGTCAATGGGAGGCTGTTATTACGATTATAGTTCCTGAAATAACGGTTGATATAATGGTAATAAAAATAGGGGGTTTGATTAGTATGGGAAGGGTATAAACCAACATTTTCGGGGTATGGGCCCGAGAGCTTATTTAGCTGACCTTACTTTAGAATGTGGTGTAATATTGGTAGCACGAAGATTTTTGGATTCTTAGGATTAGGTTCGATTCCTATAATTCTAGAAATAAACCTCTAAGTTTTACTCTATCAAAGTAACTCTTTTGTCAGACATATTTCTTATGTTTGAGGTGGAATGCTTGCTGTACTGATGGGTAGGGAGACGTGTCATATACATAGGGCTAGGGTAAGGGGTAGAAAGCTATTTCATAAGAGGTGTATTAATTGGTCATATCGGAATCGTGGGTAAGATGCTCGGATTCATAGGAAGGTGGTTGAATGATTGAATGATTAGGAAATTTAAAGTCCCTGTTGTGTTTTGGATGTATAGTAGTGCGACTAGGAGGGGTAGCGAGCCTACCAAGGTGTAGAATAGAAAGTATAGGCCAGCGTTTAGTCGCTCCGTTTGATTACCCCATCGAGTGATAATAATGAGGGTGGGGATTAATGTGGCTTCAAATAGAATGTAGAATATAATTAGTTCTGTGGCGGTGAATGTTATAATTAAGAGAAGTTGTAAGATAATAAGTATTGTGATGTATAGTTTTTTTCGGGCTAAGGTCTCTTTTGACAGGTGTGATTGACTAGCCATGAGCATCAGTGGTAGGAGTCATGTTGTTAATACTAGTAGAGGTGCAGAGAGTGAGTCTGAGAAAAATAGTAATGAGAGATTTAGGCTGTTGTCGCCTAGTTGATTTAAATAGGAGAGGCTAATAAGGCTGATCAGAAGGCTATAGGTAGTTGAGTTAATTCAGATTATGTTGGGTTTTGATAGTCATGTTATCGGTATGAGTATGGCAGTAGGGACAATAATTTTTAGCATTGTAGGAGGCTTAAGTTTTGTACATAGTCGGTGCCATATGTGTTTGATACCGTTACTAGTAGGGATAAGCCCAGTGCCGCCTCGCAGGCTGCAAATACGAGCAGGATGATAGGAGTCATGCTAGCTAGTGTGAAGTGATTATTTAGAATTGCCACGGTTATCATGATAAATAGGGATAGTATTATGCCTTCTAGACATAGGAGGGAAGATATTAGGTGGGATCGGTACATCAGTAGTCCTATAAGTGACATGAGGAAAGCCAGGAAGATATTAATATAGACTATGGACATCTGATAATTATAGGGCAAGCTACAATCTAATGAGTCGAAATCATTTGTTTTAGTTTAAACTAATTATCATATTCAGTTCACTCTAGTCCTTTTTGGGTTCATTCGTAGGCTAGGCTTGCGGCTAATAGAGAGATTAGTAGAAGAGCTATGGTAAGTATGGTTGATAATTTGTTTGTTTGTGAGGCCCAAGGAAGAGGGAGTAGTAGTGCAATTTCTAGGTCAAATAGCAAGAATGTAATCGCTACTAAGAAAAATTTTATAGAGAAAGGCAGGCGGGCGGATCCTATGGGGTCAAATCCACATTCATAAGGACTTGCTTTTTCTGCATAGATATTTAGTTGGGGTAGTCAGAATGCGATGAGTGCAAGTAGTGTGGGTAGAAGTGTATTGGTGAGCAGGGCGAGTATTACGTTTATTATTCCCTTTCGGATTATACCGAAACTGGTTGATTGGAAGTCAACTGTACTTGTTAATACTAAAGGAATAGGATCCTCATCAATAAATAGAAACGTATAGGAATAGTCAAACCACGTCTACGAAATGTCAATCTCAAGCAGCGGCTTCAAATCCAAAGTGGTGGCTCGATGTGAAGTGATCTTTTAGTTGGCGCAAGAAGCATACAATTAGGAAGGTAGAGCCGATAATTACGTGTAGTCCGTGGAATCCTGTAGCCATGAAGAAGGTGGATCCGTAGACTCCGTCTGAGATTGTGAATGATGTTTCATAGTATTCGGAGGCTTGGAGGAGGGTGAAGTAGACTCCTAGGGAGATTGTAATAAATAGTGCTTGGAGTATGTGTTTTCGATTCCCTTCTATTAAACTGTGGTGAGCTCAGGTGACTGACACTCCGGAAGCTAGAAGTACGGAGGTATTGAGTAGTGGGACTTCTAGGGGGTTTAGGGGAATAATACCTGTTGGTGGTCAGCATCCTCCCAATTCAGGAGTTGGGGCTAGACTTGAGTGGTAGAAGGCCCAGACAAAGCCTGCGAAGAAGAATACTTCTGAGGTGATAAAGAGAATTATTCCATAACGGAGACCTTTTTGAACGATGGGTGTGTGGTGACCTTGGAATGTGCTTTCCCGAATAATGTCTCGTCACCATTGATATATAGTCAGTAGGTTAGTGGTTATACCTAGGGTCAATAATAGTATTGAGTTGTAGTGAAATCATATGGCCAGACCTGAAGTTATCAGTAGGGCTGAAAGGGCTCCCGTAAGTGGCCATGGACTGGGGTTAACCATATGGTATGCGTGGGTTTGATGGGTCATTAAGTATTGTCATGTAGATACAGGCTTACAAGTAGGGTAAAGACGTAGGCTTGGATTAGAGCCACAGCAAATTCAAGGATTGTCAGTAGGATGAGGATAATAAAGGTAATTAAAGCAACAGAGGTACTAATGTTTGTTAGGGCCAGAGCAGCTCCTCCAATTAAGTGTATGAATAGGTGGCCTGCAGTAATGTTAGCTGTAAGTCGTACGGCCAGAGCCACGGGCTGGATAAAAAGGCTAATGGTTTCAATAATTACAAGCATAGGGATCAGGGGGATTGGTGTTCCTTGTGGTAGAAAAGTGGGCCAGGGACGCTTTAGTTTTGTGGCGAAACCCGGTGATTACGGTACCGGCTCATAGGGGAATAGCTATTCCTAAGTTTATTGATAATTGGGTAGTTGGAGTAAATGAGTGCGGCAGTAGACCTAACAGGTTTGTTGATCCAATAAATAAAATGAGAGCTATGAGTATTAGGGCCCAAGTTTGTCCTTTGTGATTGTGAATGCCTAGTATTTGTTTTGAAGTTAGTTGTACTAATCACTGTTGAAGTGAGACTAAACGGTTATTAATTAGTCGGTTAGGTGAGGGGAATAGAATGCTGGGGAACATCATAATTAATACGACAACAGGCAATCCTATTATTGTTGGGGTAGTGAAAGAGGTGAATAGATTTTCGTTCATTTTTTTTTTTTCTCAAGGGTTAGGCTGTTTTAGTGCAGCTGTAGATTTGGGTTCCGGGCTTGAAGGATACAGGTGTTTTGAGATTTTTAGTTGAAATATAATAAATAGTGTTATAATTCTTGAAAGAATAGTGATGAATCAGGTTGATGTATCTAACTGTGGCATGTCATTAAGGGGAGGTTTAAACTCCCAGTTTTTAACTTAAAAGGTTAACGCTAGTTTAGCTTCTTAATGAATTTACAGTATAGACGCAGATCATTTTTCAAAATATGCTAATGGGACTAGTTCAAGAACAATGGGCATAAAACTGTGGTTTGAGCCGCAGATCTCTGAGCACTGACCATAATAGAGTCCAGGTCGTGTACCCATTAGGGTTGTTTGGTTTAGTCGGCCTGGAATAGCATCAGTTTTTAGGCCCAGGGATGGGACGGCTCATGAGTGTAGTACGTCTTCTGATGAGATTAACACGCGAATGGTCACTTCTATTGGTAGTGCTACTCGGTTATCAACTTCTAATAGTCGGAGTTCTCCGGGCTTTGGCTCTTGAGTGGGAATTATACAGGAGTCAAAGCTTAGGTCTTCAGAGTCAGTGTATTCATAGCTTCAATACCATTGATGTCCCATGGTCTTTACAGTAAGAGAGGGGCTATTAATCTCGTCTATTATATAGAGAATTCGTAAGGAGGGTAGGGCAATGAGAATTAAGATGATAGCTGGTAAAATGGTTCAGATGGTTTCTACTTCTTGGGCATCCATTGTGCTTGTGTGCGTGAGTTTGGTTGTTAGTATTAGTGAGATGATATAAAGGACTAGGGAGCTAATTAGGAATACAGTTATTAGTGTGTGATCATGGAAGTGTAGGAGCTCTTCTATGACGGGGGATGTAGCATCTTGAAAACCTAGTTGGAAGGGGTATGCCATGGAAGTACATAGGGCTTAAACCTATAATTTAACCTTGACAGAGTTATGTAATTGTTTTACTAATACTTCTTGATTGAGAAAGACATAATGGTTATGGTATTGGCTTGAAACCAGTCTAAGGAGGTTCGATTCCTTCCTTTCTTATTTTAACAGCACACAGGTTGGCTCTTCAAATGTGTGATATGGAGGGGGACATCCATGCAGCCATTCAAGATTAGTTGTGGTTAGTTCCACTATGGCCACTTCTCGCTTTGATGCAAAAGCTTCTCACACTATACAAACTATTAATATTACTGCTGTTAGTGAAATAAAAGAGCCTATTGAGGAGATTGTGTTTCAAGTTGTATATGCGTCTGGGTAGTCAGAATAACGTCGAGGCATTCCGGACAGGCCTAGAAAATGCTGAGGGAAAAACGTTATATTGACACCTACGAACATAATCGTAAAATGAATTTTTGCCCAAGTATTATCGAGAGTATACCCTGAGAATAGGGGGAATCAATGGACGAAGCCTCCTATGAGAGCAAATACTGCTCCTATTGACAAGACATAGTGGAAGTGGGCTACTACGTAGTATGTGTCGTGAAGAACAATATCTAATGAGGAATTTGCTAGTACAATTCCTGTTAAGCCTCCTACGGTGAATAGGAAAACGAATCCCAGAGCTCATAGCATAGCAGGGGACCATTTGATACTACCTCCATGAAGAGTGGCCAGTCAGCTAAATACTTTTACCCCAGTGGGAATAGCAATAATTATAGTAGCTGATGTAAAGTATGCTCGTGTGTCCACATCTATCCCCACAGTAAACATGGGATGGGCTCATACGATAAAGCCCAGAAAGCCAATTGATGTTATAGCTCAGACTATTCCCATGTAGCCAAAAGGTTCTTTTTTACCTGAGTAGTAGGTAACAATATGTGAAATTATTCCAAACCCGGGTAAAATTAAAATGTAGACTTCTGGGTGACCGAAAAATCAGAATAGGTGTTGATATAAGATAGGATCCCCTCCTCCGGCGGGGTCAAAAAATGTGGTGTTCAGATTTCGATCTGTCAGTAGTATAGTGATGCCTGCTGCTAAAACTGGTAGTGATAGAAGTAGCAATACAGCAGTGATTAAGACCGATCAGACAAATAGGGGTGTTTGATATTGGGATAGAGCAGGGGGTTTTATATTAATAATAGTAGTAATAAAATTAATAGCACCTAAGATTGAGGGGACACCTGCTAGGTGTAGTGAAAAAATAGTTAGATCTACGGATGCTCCTGCATGAGCTAGGTTGCCGGCTAGAGGTGGGTGTACTGTCCATCCAGTCCCTGCTCCAGCCTCTACGCTCGATGATGCGAGCAAAAGTAGGAAAGACGGGGGAAGGAGTCAGAAGCTCATATTATTCATTCGAGGGAATGCTATATCGGGGGCTCCAATTATTAGTGGAACCAATCAGTTTCCGAATCCTCCAATCATAATAGGCATTACTATAAAGAAGATTATTACAAAGGCATGGGCGGTGACGACTACATTATAAATTTGGTCGTCCCCTAGTAGCGTGCCAGGTTGACCCAGTTCGGCTCGGATGAAGAGACTGAGAGCGGTCCCTACCATACCGGCCCAGGCGCCAAATAGAAGGTAAAGAGTTCCAATATCTTTGTGATTGGTTGAAAATAGTCAGCGGTTTATGAACATAGGTAAAATGGCTGAGTAAGCATTAGACTGTAAATCTAAAGACAGAGGTTCAGTCCTCTTTTTACCAAGTCCTGCAGTGAATGTCATATTGAACTGCAAATTCAAAGAAGCAGCTTGACGCTGCCGGGGCTTCTCCCGCCTTTTTTTTCTAGACGGCGGGAGAAGTAGATTGAAGCCAGTGGACTAGGGTATTTAGCTGTTAACTAAAATTTCGTGGGGTTGGGGCCCACCAATCTAGTAAGGGCTTAGCTTAATTAAAGTGTTTGATTTGCAATCAATTGATGTAAGATAGATTCTTGCAGTCCTTAGGATTAATTGGTATGCAGAAGTTAAGTCTGTTAGGGCTTACTTAGAGCTTTGAAGGCTCTTGGTCTAATTTAACCTAAACTTCTAATCTAGGATGGATAGTATTGGTGCGAGTGGTAAGTAGCATGGTGGATATTACAATTAAGGGAGGGGGGGGGTAAAAGGATTGTTTTTTCTGTGCACTCGAATCGTCATTTTATTTTTATACAGTTGTTTGAGGGGAATACAGTCAGTGCAGTGGTATACGTTAGTCGTATGTAGAAGTACAGGTTAAGTAGTGCTGTTATAGCTAGTAGTGTGGGTATTATAATTATTTCGTTTTTAGTTAGTCCCTGAATGATTATTCATTTTGGGATGAAGCCGGAGAGTGGAGGAAGGCCGCCTAGAGACATTATTAGTACTAGGATAAATGAGGTGATTAGGGGTGTTTTTTTCATGTTTGTGATAGGGATGATGTTGTGGTGGTGGAGTTGTGTATGAATAATATGAAGGTGGTTAGTGTTATGATGATGTAGATGGTCAGGTTTAAAATTATTATTGTGGGGCTATATATTATGATGGCTGCTATTCAGCCTATGTGGGCAATTGAGGAATATGCTATAATTTTTCGTAGTTGGGTTTGGTTAAGTCCTCCTCAGCCTCCGACTATAACTGATATGATGGCTATTGTTAGGAGTAGGTTGGGATTGATGGTGGGTGAGATTTGGTATAGGATTGATAGTGGAGCAATTTTTTGTCATGTGAGTAGGATTAGGCCTGAGGATATGGAGATTCCTTGTGTAACTTCGGGCACTCAGAAGTGGAATGGGGCTAGTCCTAGTGTTATTGCTAAGGCGGTTGTTATTATGATAGATGCTATGGGGTTGAGATCTTTTGATACAGTTCATTGTCCTGAATGCAGTAGGTTGATGATGATTCCTATTATTAGGAGTACTGAAGCAGTTGCTTGTGTCAGGAAATATTTTGTGGCTGCTTCTATGGCTCGTGGATTATATTTTTTTATGAGGATGGGAATAATGGCTAATAGGTTTATTTCGAGGCCGATTCAGACTATAAGTCAATGGGAGGCTGTTATTACGATTATAGTTCCTGAAATAACGGTTGATATAATGATAATAAAAATAGGGGGTTTGATTAGTATGGGAAGGGTATAAACCAACATTTTCGGGGTATGGGCCCGATAGCTTATTTAGCTGACCTTACTTTAGAATGTGGTGTAATATTGGTAGCACGAAGATTTTTGGATTCTTAGGATTAGGTTCGATTCCTATAATTCTAGAAATAAACCTCTAAGTTTTACTCTATCAAAGTAACTCTTTTGTCAGACATATTTCTTATGTTTGAGGTGGAATGCTTGCTGTACTGATGGGTAGGGAGACGTGTCATATACATAGGGCTAGGGTAAGGGGTAGAAAGCTATTTCATAAGAGGTGTATTAATTGGTCATATCGGAATCGTGGGTAAGATGCTCGGATTCATAGGAAGGTGGTTGAATGATTGAATGATTAGGAAATTTAAAGTCCCTGTTGTGTTTTGGATGTATAGTAGTGCGACTAGGAGGGGTAGCGAGCCTACCAAGGTGTAGAATAGAAAGTATAGGCCAGCGTTTAGTCGCTCCGTTTGATTACCCCATCGAGTGATAATAATGAGGGTGGGGATTAATGTGGCTTCAAATAGAATGTAGAATATAATTAGTTCTGTGGCGGTGAATGTTATAATTAAGAGAAGTTGTAAGATAATAAGTATTGTGATGTATAGTTTTTTTCGGGCTAAGGTCTCTTTTGACAGGTGTGATTGACTAGCCATGAGCATCAGTGGTAGGAGTCATGTTGTTAATACTAGTAGAGGTGCAGAGAGTGAGTCTGAGAAAAATAGTAATGAGAGATTTAGGCTGTTGTCGCCTAGTTGATTTAAATAGGAGAGGCTAATAAGGCTGATCAGAAGGCTATAGGTAGTTGAGTTAATTCAGATTATGTTGGGTTTTGATAGTCATGTTATCGGTATGAGTATGGCAGTAGGGACAATAATTTTTAGCATTGTAGGAGGCTTAAGTTTTGTACATAGTCGGTGCCATATGTGTTTGATACCGTTACTAGTAGGGATAAGCCCAGTGCCGCCTCGCAGGCTGCAAATACGAGCAGGATGATAGGAGTCATGCTAGCTAGTGTGAAGTGATTATTTAGAATTGCCACGGTTATCATGATAAATAGGGATAGTATTATGCCTTCTAGACATAGGAGGGAAGATATTAGGTGGGATCGGTACATCAGTAGTCCTATAAGTGACATGAGGAAAGCCAGGAAGATATTAATATAGACTATGGACATCTGATAATTATAGGGCAAGCTACAATCTAATGAGTCGAAATCATTTGTTTTAGTTTAAACTAATTATCATATTCAGTTCACTCTAGTCCTTTTTGGGTTCATTCGTAGGCTAGGCTTGCGGCTAATAGAGAGATTAGTAGAAGAGCTATGGTAAGTATGGTTGATAATTTGTTTGTTTGTGAGGCCCAAGGAAGAGGGAGTAGTAGTGCAATTTCTAGGTCAAATAGCAAGAATGTAATCGCTACTAAGAAAAATTTTATAGAGAAAGGCAGGCGGGCGGATCCTATGGGGTCAAATCCACATTCATAAGGACTTGCTTTTTCTGCATAGATATTTAGTTGGGGTAGTCAGAATGCGATGAGTGCAAGTAGTGTGGGTAGAAGTGTATTGGTGAGCAGGGCGAGTATTACGTTTATTATTCCCTTTCGGATTATACCGAAACTGGTTGATTGGAAGTCAACTGTACTTGTTAATACTAAAGGAATAGGATCCTCATCAATAAATAGAAACGTATAGGAATAGTCAAACCACGTCTACGAAATGTCAATCTCAAGCAGCGGCTTCAAATCCAAAGTGGTGGCTCGATGTGAAGTGATCTTTTAGTTGGCGCAAGAAGCATACAATTAGGAAGGTAGAGCCGATAATTACGTGTAGTCCGTGGAATCCTGTAGCCATGAAGAAGGTGGATCCGTAGACTCCGTCTGAGATTGTGAATGATGTTTCATAGTATTCGGAGGCTTGGAGGAGGGTGAAGTAGACTCCTAGGGAGATTGTAATAAATAGTGCTTGGAGTATGTGTTTTCGATTCCCTTCTATTAAACTGTGGTGAGCTCAGGTGACTGACACTCCGGAAGCTAGAAGTACGGAGGTATTGAGTAGTGGGACTTCTAGGGGGTTTAGGGGAATAATACCTGTTGGTGGTCAGCATCCTCCCAATTCAGGAGTTGGGGCTAGACTTGAGTGGTAGAAGGCCCAGACAAAGCCTGCGAAGAAGAATACTTCTGAGGTGATAAAGAGAATTATTCCATAACGGAGACCTTTTTGAACGATGGGTGTGTGGTGACCTTGGAATGTGCTTTCCCGAATAATGTCTCGTCACCATTGATATATAGTCAGTAGGTTAGTGGTTATACCTAGGGTCAATAATAGTATTGAGTTGTAGTGAAATCATATGGCCAGACCTGAAGTTATCAGTAGGGCTGAAAGGGCTCCCGTAAGTGGCCATGGACTGGGGTTAACCATATGGTATGCGTGGGTTTGATGGGTCATTAAGTATTGTCATGTAGATACAGGCTTACAAGTAGGGTAAAGACGTAGGCTTGGATTAGAGCCACAGCAAATTCAAGGATTGTCAGTAGGATGAGGATAATAAAGGTAATTAAAGCAACAGAGGTACTAATGTTTGTTAGGGCCAGAGCAGCTCCTCCAATTAAGTGTATGAATAGGTGGCCTGCAGTAATGTTAGCTGTAAGTCGTACGGCCAGAGCCACGGGCTGGATAAAAAGGCTAATGGTTTCAATAATTACAAGCATAGGGATCAGGGGGATTGGTGTTCCTTGTGGTAGAAAAGTGGGCCAGGGACGCTTTAGTTTTGTGGCGAAACCCGGTGATTACGGTACCGGCTCATAGGGGAATAGCTATTCCTAAGTTTATTGATAATTGGGTAGTTGGAGTAAATGAGTGCGGCAGTAGACCTAACAGGTTTGTTGATCCAATAAATAAAATGAGAGCTATGAGTATTAGGGCCCAAGTTTGTCCTTTGTGATTGTGAATGCCTAGTATTTGTTTTGAAGTTAGTTGTACTAATCACTGTTGAAGTGAGACTAAACGGTTATTAATTAGTCGGTTAGGTGAGGGGAATAGAATGCTGGGGAACATCATAATTAATACGACAACAGGCAATCCTATTATTGTTGGGGTAGTGAAAGAGGTGAATAGATTTTCGTTCATTTTTTTTTTTTCTCAAGGGTTAGGCTGTTTTAGTGCAGCTGTAGATTTGGGTTCCGGGCTTGAAGGATACAGGTGTTTTGAGATTTTTAGTTGAAATATAATAAATAGTGTTATAATTCTTGAAATAATAGTGATGAATCAGGTTGATGTATCTAACTGTGGCATGTCATTAAGGGGAGGTTTAAACTCCCAGTTTTTAACTTAAAAGGTTAACGCTAGTTTAGCTTCTTAATGAATTTACAGTATAGACGCAGATCATTTTTCAAAATATGCTAATGGGACTAGTTCAAGAACAATGGGCATAAAACTGTGGTTTGAGCCGCAGATCTCTGAGCACTGACCATAATAGAGTCCAGGTCGTGTACCCATTAGGGTTGTTTGGTTTAGTCGGCCTGGAATAGCATCAGTTTTTAGGCCCAGGGATGGGACGGCTCATGAGTGTAGTACGTCTTCTGATGAGATTAACACGCGAATGGTCACTTCTATTGGTAGTGCTACTCGGTTATCAACTTCTAATAGTCGGAGTTCTCCGGGCTTTGGCTCTTGAGTGGGAATTATACAGGAGTCAAAGCTTAGGTCTTCAGAGTCAGTGTATTCATAGCTTCAATACCATTGATGTCCCATGGTCTTTACAGTAAGAGAGGGGCTATTAATCTCGTCTATTATATAGAGAATTCGTAAGGAGGGTAGGGCAATGAGAATTAAGATGATAGCTGGTAAAATGGTTCAGATGGTTTCTACTTCTTGGGCATCCATTGTGCTTGTGTGCGTGAGTTTGGTTGTTAGTATTAGTGAGATGATATAAAGGACTAGGGAGCTAATTAGGAATACAGTTATTAGTGTGTGATCATGGAAGTGTAGGAGCTCTTCTATGACGGGGGATGTAGCATCTTGAAAACCTAGTTGGAAGGGGTATGCCATGGAAGTACATAGGGCTTAAACCTATAATTTAACCTTGACAGAGTTATGTAATTGTTTTACTAATACTTCTTGATTGAGAAAGACATAATGGTTATGGTATTGGCTTGAAACCAGTCTAAGGAGGTTCGATTCCTTCCTTTCTTATTTTAACAGCACACAGGTTGGCTCTTCAAATGTGTGATATGGAGGGGGACATCCATGCAGCCATTCAAGATTAGTTGTGGTTAGTTCCACTATGGCCACTTCTCGCTTTGATGCAAAAGCTTCTCACACTATACAAACTATTAATATTACTGCTGTTAGTGAAATAAAAGAGCCTATTGAGGAGATTGTGTTTCAAGTTGTATATGCGTCTGGGTAGTCAGAATAACGTCGAGGCATTCCGGACAGGCCTAGAAAATGCTGAGGGAAAAACGTTATATTGACACCTACGAACATAATCGTAAAATGAATTTTTGCCCAAGTATTATCGAGAGTATACCCTGAGAATAGGGGGAATCAATGGACGAAGCCTCCTATGAGAGCAAATACTGCTCCTATTGACAAGACATAGTGGAAGTGGGCTACTACGTAGTATGTGTCGTGAAGAACAATATCTAATGAGGAATTTGCTAGTACAATTCCTGTTAAGCCTCCTACGGTGAATAGGAAAACGAATCCCAGAGCTCATAGCATAGCAGGGGACCATTTGATACTACCTCCATGAAGAGTGGCCAGTCAGCTAAATACTTTTACCCCAGTGGGAATAGCAATAATTATAGTAGCTGATGTAAAGTATGCTCGTGTGTCCACATCTATCCCCACAGTAAACATGGGATGGGCTCATACGATAAAGCCCAGAAAGCCAATTGATGTTATAGCTCAGACTATTCCCATGTAGCCAAAAGGTTCTTTTTTACCTGAGTAGTAGGTAACAATATGTGAAATTATTCCAAACCCGGGTAAAATTAAAATGTAGACTTCTGGGTGACCGAAAAATCAGAATAGGTGTTGATATAAGATAGGATCCCCTCCTCCGGCGGGGTCAAAAAATGTGGTGTTCAGATTTCGATCTGTCAGTAGTATAGTGATGCCTGCTGCTAAAACTGGTAGTGATAGAAGTAGCAATACAGCAGTGATTAAGACCGATCAGACAAATAGGGGTGTTTGATATTGGGATAGAGCAGGGGGTTTTATATTAATAATAGTAGTAATAAAATTAATAGCACCTAAGATTGAGGGGACACCTGCTAGGTGTAGTGAAAAAATAGTTAGATCTACGGATGCTCCTGCATGAGCTAGGTTGCCGGCTAGAGGTGGGTGTACTGTCCATCCAGTCCCTGCTCCAGCCTCTACGCTCGATGATGCGAGCAAAAGTAGGAAAGACGGGGGAAGGAGTCAGAAGCTCATATTATTCATTCGAGGGAATGCTATATCGGGGGCTCCAATTATTAGTGGAACCAATCAGTTTCCGAATCCTCCAATCATAATAGGCATTACTATAAAGAAGATTATTACAAAGGCATGGGCGGTGACGACTACATTATAAATTTGGTCGTCCCCTAGTAGCGTGCCAGGTTGACCCAGTTCGGCTCGGATGAAGAGACTGAGAGCGGTCCCTACCATACCGGCCCAGGCGCCAAATAGAAGGTAAAGAGTTCCAATATCTTTGTGATTGGTTGAAAATAGTCAGCGGTTTATGAACATAGGTAAAATGGCTGAGTAAGCATTAGACTGTAAATCTAAAGACAGAGGTTCAGTCCTCTTTTTACCAAGTCCTGCAGTGAATGTCATATTGAACTGCAAATTCAAAGAAGCAGCTTGACGCTGCCGGGGCTTCTCCCGCCTTTTTTTTCTAGACGGCGGGAGAAGTAGATTGAAGCCAGTGGACTAGGGTATTTAGCTGTTAACTAAAATTTCGTGGGGTTGGGGCCCACCAATCTAGTAAGGGCTTAGCTTAATTAAAGTGTTTGATTTGCAATCAATTGATGTAAGATAGATTCTTGCAGTCCTTAGGATTAATTGGTATGCAGAAGTTAAGTCTGTTAGGGCTTACTTAGAGCTTTGAAGGCTCTTGGTCTAATTTAACCTAAACTTCTAATCTAGGATGGATAGTATTGGTGCGAGTGGTAAGTAGCATGGTGGATATTACAATTAAGGGAGGGGGGGGGGTAAAAGGATTGTTTTTTCTGTGCACTCGAATCGTCATTTTATTTTTATACAGTTGTTTGAGGGGAATACAGTCAGTGCAGTGGTATACGTTAGTCGTATGTAGAAGTACAGGTTAAGTAGTGCTGTTATAGCTAGTAGTGTGGGTATTATAATTATTTCGTTTTTAGTTAGTCCCTGAATGATTATTCATTTTGGGATGAAGCCGGAGAGTGGAGGAAGGCCGCCTAGAGACATTATTAGTACTAGGATAAATGAGGTGATTAGGGGTGTTTTGTTTCATGTTTGTGATAGGGATGATGTTGTGGTGGTGGAGTTGTGTATGAATAATATGAAGGTGGTTAGTGTTATGATGATGTAGATGGTCAGGTTTAAAATTATTATTGTGGGGCTATATATTATGATGGCTGCTATTCAGCCTATGTGGGCAATTGAGGAATATGCTATAATTTTTCGTAGTTGGGTTTGGTTAAGTCCTCCTCAGCCTCCGACTATAACTGATATGATGGCTATTGTTAGGAGTAGGTTGGGATTGATGGTGGGTGAGATTTGGTATAGGATTGATAGTGGAGCAATTTTTTGTCATGTGAGTAGGATTAGGCCTGAGGATATGGAGATTCCTTGTGTAACTTCGGGCACTCAGAAGTGGAATGGGGCTAGTCCTAGTGTTATTGCTAAGGCGGTTGTTATTATGATAGATGCTATGGGGTTGAGATCTTTTGATACAGTTCATTGTCCTGAATGCAGTAGGTTGATGATGATTCCTATTATTAGGAGTACTGAAGCAGTTGCTTGTGTCAGGAAATATTTTGTGGCTGCTTCTATGGCTCGTGGATTATATTTTTTTATGAGGATGGGAATAATGGCTAATAGGTTTATTTCGAGGCCGATTCAGACTATAAGTCAATGGGAGGCTGTTATTACGATTATAGTTCCTGAAATAACGGTTGATATAATGGTAATAAAAATAGGGGGTTTGATTAGTATGGGAAGGGTATAAACCAACATTTTCGGGGTATGGGCCCGATAGCTTATTTAGCTGACCTTACTTTAGAATGTGGTGTAATATTGGTAGCACGAAGATTTTTGGATTCTTAGGATTAGGTTCGATTCCTATAATTCTAGAAATAAACCTCTAAGTTTTACTCTATCAAAGTAACTCTTTTGTCAGACATATTTCTTATGTTTGAGGTGGAATGCTTGCTGTACTGATGGGTAGGGAGACGTGTCATATACATAGGGCTAGGGTAAGGGGTAGAAAGCTATTTCATAAGAGGTGTATTAATTGGTCATATCGGAATCGTGGGTAAGATGCTCGGATTCATAGGAAGGTGGTTGAATGATTGAATGATTAGGAAATTTAAAGTCCCTGTTGTGTTTTGGATGTATAGTAGTGCGACTAGGAGGGGTAGCGAGCCTACCAAGGTGTAGAATAGAAAGTATAGGCCAGCGTTTAGTCGCTCCGTTTGATTACCCCATCGAGTGATAATAATGAGGGTGGGGATTAATGTGGCTTCAAATAGAATGTAGAATATAATTAGTTCTGTGGCGGTGAATGTTATAATTAAGAGAAGTTGTAAGATAATAAGTATTGTGATGTATAGTTTTTTTCGGGCTAAGGTCTCTTTTGACAGGTGTGATTGACTAGCCATGAGCATCAGTGGTAGGAGTCATGTTGTTAATACTAGTAGAGGTGCAGAGAGTGAGTCTGAGAAAAATAGTAATGAGAGATTTAGGCTGTTGTCGCCTAGTTGATTTAAATAGGAGAGGCTAATAAGGCTGATCAGAAGGCTATAGGTAGTTGAGTTAATTCAGATTATGTTGGGTTTTGATAGTCATGTTATCGGTATGAGTATGGCAGTAGGGACAATAATTTTTAGCATTGTAGGAGGCTTAAGTTTTGTACATAGTCGGTGCCATATGTGTTTGATACCGTTACTAGTAGGGATAAGCCCAGTGCCGCCTCGCAGGCTGCAAATACGAGCAGGATGATAGGAGTCATGCTAGCTAGTGTGAAGTGATTATTTAGAATTGCCACGGTTATCATGATAAATAGGGATAGTATTATGCCTTCTAGACATAGGAGGGAAGATATTAGGTGGGATCGGTACATCAGTAGTCCTATAAGTGACATGAGGAAAGCCAGGAAGATATTAATATAGACTATGGACATCTGATAATTATAGGGCAAGCTACAATCTAATGAGTCGAAATCATTTGTTTTAGTTTAAACTAATTATCATATTCAGTTCACTCTAGTCCTTTTTGGGTTCATTCGTAGGCTAGGCTTGCGGCTAATAGAGAGATTAGTAGAAGAGCTATGGTAAGTATGGTTGATAATTTGTTTGTTTGTGAGGCCCAAGGAAGAGGGAGTAGTAGTGCAATTTCTAGGTCAAATAGCAAGAATGTAATCGCTACTAAGAAAAATTTTATAGAGAAAGGCAGGCGGGCGGATCCTATGGGGTCAAATCCACATTCATAAGGACTTGCTTTTTCTGCATAGATATTTAGTTGGGGTAGTCAGAATGCGATGAGTGCAAGTAGTGTGGGTAGAAGTGTATTGGTGAGCAGGGCGAGTATTACGTTTATTATTCCCTTTCGGATTATACCGAAACTGGTTGATTGGAAGTCAACTGTACTTGTTAATACTAAAGGAATAGGATCCTCATCAATAAATAGAAACGTATAGGAATAGTCAAACCACGTCTACGAAATGTCAATCTCAAGCAGCGGCTTCAAATCCAAAGTGGTGGCTCGATGTGAAGTGATCTTTTAGTTGGCGCAAGAAGCATACAATTAGGAAGGTAGAGCCGATAATTACGTGTAGTCCGTGGAATCCTGTAGCCATGAAGAAGGTGGATCCGTAGACTCCGTCTGAGATTGTGAATGATGTTTCATAGTATTCGGAGGCTTGGAGGAGGGTGAAGTAGACTCCTAGGGAGATTGTAATAAATAGTGCTTGGAGTATGTGTTTTCGATTCCCTTCTATTAAACTGTGGTGAGCTCAGGTGACTGACACTCCGGAAGCTAGAAGTACGGAGGTATTGAGTAGTGGGACTTCTAGGGGGTTTAGGGGAATAATACCTGTTGGTGGTCAGCATCCTCCCAATTCAGGAGTTGGGGCTAGACTTGAGTGGTAGAAGGCCCAGACAAAGCCTGCGAAGAAGAATACTTCTGAGGTGATAAAGAGAATTATTCCATAACGGAGACCTTTTTGAACGATGGGTGTGTGGTGACCTTGGAATGTGCTTTCCCGAATAATGTCTCGTCACCATTGATATATAGTCAGTAGGTTAGTGGTTATACCTAGGGTCAATAATAGTATTGAGTTGTAGTGAAATCATATGGCCAGACCTGAAGTTATCAGTAGGGCTGAAAGGGCTCCCGTAAGTGGCCATGGACTGGGGTTAACCATATGGTATGCGTGGGTTTGATGGGTCATTAAGTATTGTCATGTAGATACAGGCTTACAAGTAGGGTAAAGACGTAGGCTTGGATTAGAGCCACAGCAAATTCAAGGATTGTCAGTAGGATGAGGATAATAAAGGTAATTAAAGCAACAGAGGTACTAATGTTTGTTAGGGCCAGAGCAGCTCCTCCAATTAAGTGTATGAATAGGTGGCCTGCAGTAATGTTAGCTGTAAGTCGTACGGCCAGAGCCACGGGCTGGATAAAAAGGCTAATGGTTTCAATAATTACAAGCATAGGGATCAGGGGGATTGGTGTTCCTTGTGGTAGAAAAGTGGGCCAGGGACGCTTTAGTTTTGTGGCGAAACCCGGTGATTACGGTACCGGCTCATAGGGGAATAGCTATTCCTAAGTTTATTGATAATTGGGTAGTTGGAGTAAATGAGTGCGGCAGTAGACCTAACAGGTTTGTTGATCCAATAAATAAAATGAGAGCTATGAGTATTAGGGCCCAAGTTTGTCCTTTGTGATTGTGAATGCCTAGTATTTGTTTTGAAGTTAGTTGTACTAATCACTGTTGAAGTGAGACTAAACGGTTATTAATTAGTCGGTTAGGTGAGGGGAATAGAATGCTGGGGAACATCATAATTAATACGACAACAGGCAATCCTATTATTGTTGGGGTAGTGAAAGAGGTGAATAGATTTTCGTTCATTTTTTTTTTTTCTCAAGGGTTAGGCTGTTTTAGTGCAGCTGTAGATTTGGGTTCCGGGCTTGAAGGATACAGGTGTTTTGAGATTTTTAGTTGAAATATAATAAATAGTGTTATAATTCTTGAAATAATAGTGATGAATCAGGTTGATGTATCTAACTGTGGCATGTCATTAAGGGGAGGTTTAAACTCCCAGTTTTTAACTTAAAAGGTTAACGCTAGTTTAGCTTCTTAATGAATTTACAGTATAGACGCAGATCATTTTTCAAAATATGCTAATGGGACTAGTTCAAGAACAATGGGCATAAAACTGTGGTTTGAGCCGCAGATCTCTGAGCACTGACCATAATAGAGTCCAGGTCGTGTACCCATTAGGGTTGTTTGGTTTAGTCGGCCTGGAATAGCATCAGTTTTTAGGCCCAGGGATGGGACGGCTCATGAGTGTAGTACGTCTTCTGATGAGATTAACACGCGAATGGTCACTTCTATTGGTAGTGCTACTCGGTTATCAACTTCTAATAGTCGGAGTTCTCCGGGCTTTGGCTCTTGAGTGGGAATTATACAGGAGTCAAAGCTTAGGTCTTCAGAGTCAGTGTATTCATAGCTTCAATACCATTGATGTCCCATGGTCTTTACAGTAAGAGAGGGGCTATTAATCTCGTCTATTATATAGAGAATTCGTAAGGAGGGTAGGGCAATGAGAATTAAGATGATAGCTGGTAAAATGGTTCAGATGGTTTCTACTTCTTGGGCATCCATTGTGCTTGTGTGCGTGAGTTTGGTTGTTAGTATTAGTGAGATGATATAAAGGACTAGGGAGCTAATTAGGAATACAGTTATTAGTGTGTGATCATGGAAGTGTAGGAGCTCTTCTATGACGGGGGATGTAGCATCTTGAAAACCTAGTTGGAAGGGGTATGCCATGGAAGTACATAGGGCTTAAACCTATAATTTAACCTTGACAGAGTTATGTAATTGTTTTACTAATACTTCTTGATTGAGAAAGACATAATGGTTATGGTATTGGCTTGAAACCAGTCTAAGGAGGTTCGATTCCTTCCTTTCTTATTTTAACAGCACACAGGTTGGCTCTTCAAATGTGTGATATGGAGGGGGACATCCATGCAGCCATTCAAGATTAGTTGTGGTTAGTTCCACTATGGCCACTTCTCGCTTTGATGCAAAAGCTTCTCACACTATACAAACTATTAATATTACTGCTGTTAGTGAAATAAAAGAGCCTATTGAGGAGATTGTGTTTCAAGTTGTATATGCGTCTGGGTAGTCAGAATAACGTCGAGGCATTCCGGACAGGCCTAGAAAATGCTGAGGGAAAAACGTTATATTGACACCTACGAACATAATCGTAAAATGAATTTTTGCCCAAGTATTATCGAGAGTATACCCTGAGAATAGGGGGAATCAATGGACGAAGCCTCCTATGAGAGCAAATACTGCTCCTATTGACAAGACATAGTGGAAGTGGGCTACTACGTAGTATGTGTCGTGAAGAACAATATCTAATGAGGAATTTGCTAGTACAATTCCTGTTAAGCCTCCTACGGTGAATAGGAAAACGAATCCCAGAGCTCATAGCATAGCAGGGGACCATTTGATACTACCTCCATGAAGAGTGGCCAGTCAGCTAAATACTTTTACCCCAGTGGGAATAGCAATAATTATAGTAGCTGATGTAAAGTATGCTCGTGTGTCCACATCTATCCCCACAGTAAACATGGGATGGGCTCATACGATAAAGCCCAGAAAGCCAATTGATGTTATAGCTCAGACTATTCCCATGTAGCCAAAAGGTTCTTTTTTACCTGAGTAGTAGGTAACAATATGTGAAATTATTCCAAACCCGGGTAAAATTAAAATGTAGACTTCTGGGTGACCGAAAAATCAGAATAGGTGTTGATATAAGATAGGATCCCCTCCTCCGGCGGGGTCAAAAAATGTGGTGTTCAGATTTCGATCTGTCAGTAGTATAGTGATGCCTGCTGCTAAAACTGGTAGTGATAGAAGTAGCAATACAGCAGTGATTAAGACCGATCAGACAAATAGGGGTGTTTGATATTGGGATAGAGCAGGGGGTTTTATATTAATAATAGTAGTAATAAAATTAATAGCACCTAAGATTGAGGGGACACCTGCTAGGTGTAGTGAAAAAATAGATCTACGGATGCTCCTGCATGAGCTAGGTTGCCGGCTAGAGGTGGGTGTACTGTCCATCCAGTCCCTGCTCCAGCCTCTACGCTCGATGATGCGAGCAAAAGTAGGAAAGACGGGGGAAGGAGTCAGAAGCTCATATTATTCATTCGAGGGAATGCTATATCGGGGGCTCCAATTATTAGTGGAACCAATCAGTTTCCGAATCCTCCAATCATAATAGGCATTACTATAAAGAAGATTATTACAAAGGCATGGGCGGTGACGACTACATTATAAATTTGGTCGTCCCCTAGTAGCGTGCCAGGTTGACCCAGTTCGGCTCGGATGAAGAGACTGAGAGCGGTCCCTACCATACCGGCCCAGGCGCCAAATAGAAGGTAAAGAGTTCCAATATCTTTGTGATTGGTTGAAAATAGTCAGCGGTTTATGAACATAGGTAAAATGGCTGAGTAAGCATTAGACTGTAAATCTAAAGACAGAGGTTCAGTCCTCTTTTTACCAAGTCCTGCAGTGAATGTCATATTGAACTGCAAATTCAAAGAAGCAGCTTGACGCTGCCGGGGCTTCTCCCGCCTTTTTTTTCTAGACGGCGGGAGAAGTAGATTGAAGCCAGTGGACTAGGGTATTTAGCTGTTAACTAAAATTTCGTGGGGTTGGGGCCCACCAATCTAGTAAGGGCTTAGCTTAATTAAAGTGTTTGATTTGCAATCAATTGATGTAAGATAGATTCTTGCAGTCCTTAGGATTAATTGGTATGCAGAAGTTAAGTCTGTTAGGGCTTACTTAGAGCTTTGAAGGCTCTTGGTCTAATTTAACCTAAACTTCTAATCTAGGATGGATAGTATTGGTGCGAGTGGTAAGTAGCATGGTGGATATTACAATTAAGGGAGGGGGGGGGTAAAAGGATTGTTTTTTCTGTGCACTCGAATCGTCATTTTATTTTTATACAGTTGTTTGAGGGGAATACAGTCAGTGCAGTGGTATACGTTAGTCGTATGTAGAAGTACAGGTTAAGTAGTGCTGTTATAGCTAGTAGTGTGGGTATTATAATTATTTCGTTTTTAGTTAGTCCCTGAATGATTATTCATTTTGGGATGAAGCCGGAGAGTGGAGGAAGGCCGCCTAGAGACATTATTAGTACTAGGATAAATGAGGTGATTAGGGGTGTTTTGTTTCATGTTTGTGATAGGGATGATGTTGTGGTGGTGGAGTTGTGTATGAATAATATGAAGGTGGTTAGTGTTATGATGATGTAGATGGTCAGGTTTAAAATTATTATTGTGGGGCTATATATTATGATGGCTGCTATTCAGCCTATGTGGGCAATTGAGGAATATGCTATAATTTTTCGTAGTTGGGTTTGGTTAAGTCCTCCTCAGCCTCCGACTATAACTGATATGATGGCTATTGTTAGGAGTAGGTTGGGATTGATGGTGGGTGAGATTTGGTATAGGATTGATAGTGGAGCAATTTTTTGTCATGTGAGTAGGATTAGGCCTGAGGATATGGAGATTCCTTGTGTAACTTCGGGCACTCAGAAGTGGAATAGGGCTAGTCCTAGTGTTATTGCTAAGGCGGTTGTTATTATGATAGATGCTATGGGGTTGAGATCTTTTGATACAGTTCATTGTCCTGAATGCAGTAGGTTGATGATGATTCCTATTATTAGGAGTACTGAAGCAGTTGCTTGTGTCAGGAAATATTTTGTGGCTGCTTCTATGGCTCGTGGATTATATTTTTTTATGAGGATGGGAATAATGGCTAATAGGTTTATTTCGAGGCCGATTCAGACTATAAGTCAATGGGAGGCTGTTATTACGATTATAGTTCCTGAAATAACGGTTGATATAATGATAATAAAAATAGGGGGTTTGATTAGTATGGGAAGGGTATAAACCAACATTTTCGGGGTATGGGCCCGATAGCTTATTTAGCTGACCTTACTTTAGAATGTGGTGTAATATTGGTAGCACGAAGATTTTTGGATTCTTAGGATTAGGTTCGATTCCTATAATTCTAGAAATAAACCTCTAAGTTTTACTCTATCAAAGTAACTCTTTTGTCAGACATATTTCTTATGTTTGAGGTGGAATGCTTGCTGTACTGATGGGTAGGGAGACGTGTCATATACATAGGGCTAGGGTAAGGGGTAGAAAGCTATTTCATAAGAGGTGTATTAATTGGTCATATCGGAATCGTGGGTAAGATGCTCGGATTCATAGGAAGGTGGTTGAATGATTGAATGATTAGGAAATTTAAAGTCCCTGTTGTGTTTTGGATGTATAGTAGTGCGACTAGGAGGGGTAGCGAGCCTACCAAGGTGTAGAATAGAAAGTATAGGCCAGCGTTTAGTCGCTCCGTTTGATTACCCCATCGAGTGATAATAATGAGGGTGGGGATTAATGTGGCTTCAAATAGAATGTAGAATATAATTAGTTCTGTGGCGGTGAATGTTATAATTAAGAGAAGTTGTAAGATAATAAGTATTGTGATGTATAGTTTTTTTCGGGCTAAGGTCTCTTTTGACAGGTGTGATTGACTAGCCATGAGCATCAGTGGTAGGAGTCATGTTGTTAATACTAGTAGAGGTGCAGAGAGTGAGTCTGAGAAAAATAGTAATGAGAGATTTAGGCTGTTGTCGCCTAGTTGATTTAAATAGGAGAGGCTAATAAGGCTGATCAGAAGGCTATAGGTAGTTGAGTTAATTCAGATTATGTTGGGTTTTGATAGTCATGTTATCGGTATGAGTATGGCAGTAGGGACAATAATTTTTAGCATTGTAGGAGGCTTAAGTTTTGTACATAGTCGGTGCCATATGTGTTTGATACCATTACTAGTAGGGATAAGCCCAGTGCCGCCTCGCAGGCTGCAAATACGAGCAGGATGATAGGAGTCATGCTAGCTAGTGTGAAGTGATTATTTAGAATTGCCACAGTTATCATGATAAATAGGGATAGTATTATGCCTTCTAGACATAGGAGGGAAGATATTAGGTGGGATCGGTACATCAGTAGTCCTATAAGTGACATGAGGAAAGCCAGGAAGATATTAATATAGACTATGGACATCTGATAATTATAGGGCAAGCTACAATCTAATGAGTCGAAATCATTTGTTTTAGTTTAAACTAATTATCATATTCAGTTCACTCTAGTCCTTTTTGGGTTCATTCGTAGGCTAGGCTTGCGGCTAATAGAGAGATTAGTAGAAGAGCTATGGTAAGTATGGTTGATAATTTGTTTGTTTGTGAGGCCCAAGGAAGAGGGAGTAGTAGTGCAATTTCTAGGTCAAATAGCAAGAATGTAATCGCTACTAAGAAAAATTTTATAGAGAAAGGCAGGCGGGCGGATCCTATGGGGTCAAATCCACATTCATAAGGACTTGCTTTTTCTGCATAGATATTTAGTTGGGGTAGTCAGAATGCGATGAGTGCAAGTAGTGTGGGTAGAAGTGTATTGGTGAGCAGGGCGAGTATTACGTTTATTATTCCCTTTCGGATTATACCGAAACTGGTTGATTGGAAGTCAACTGTACTTGTTAATACTAAAGGAATAGGATCCTCATCAATAAATAGAAACGTATAGGAATAGTCAAACCACGTCTACGAAATGTCAATCTCAAGCAGCGGCTTCAAATCCAAAGTGGTGGCTCGATGTGAAGTGATCTTTTAGTTGGCGCAAGAAGCATACAATTAGGAAGGTAGAGCCGATAATTACGTGTAGTCCGTGGAATCCTGTAGCCATGAAGAAGGTGGATCCGTAGACTCCGTCTGAGATTGTGAATGATGTTTCATAGTATTCGGAGGCTTGGAGGAGGGTGAAGTAGACTCCTAGGGAGATTGTAATAAATAGTGCTTGGAGTATGTGTTTTCGATTCCCTTCTATTAAACTGTGGTGAGCTCAGGTGACTGACACTCCGGAAGCTAGAAGTACGGAGGTATTGAGTAGTGGGACTTCTAGGGGGTTTAGGGGAATAATACCTGTTGGTGGTCAGCATCCTCCCAATTCAGGAGTTGGGGCTAGACTTGAGTGGTAGAAGGCCCAGACAAAGCCTGCGAAGAAGAATACTTCTGAGGTGATAAAGAGAATTATTCCATAACGGAGACCTTTTTGAACGATGGGTGTGTGGTGACCTTGGAATGTGCTTTCCCGAATAATGTCTCGTCACCATTGATATATAGTCAGTAGGTTAGTGGTTATACCTAGGGTCAATAATAGTATTGAGTTGTAGTGAAATCATATGGCCAGACCTGAAGTTATCAGTAGGGCTGAAAGGGCTCCCGTAAGTGGCCATGGACTGGGGTTAACCATATGGTATGCGTGGGTTTGATGGGTCATTAAGTATTGTCATGTAGATACAGGCTTACAAGTAGGGTAAAGACGTAGGCTTGGATTAGAGCCACAGCAAATTCAAGGATTGTCAGTAGGATGAGGATAATAAAGGTAATTAAAGCAACAGAGGTACTAATGTTTGTTAGGGCCAGAGCAGCTCCTCCAATTAAGTGTATGAATAGGTGGCCTGCAGTAATGTTAGCTGTAAGTCGTACGGCCAGAGCCACGGGCTGGATAAAAAGGCTAATGGTTTCAATAATTACAAGCATAGGGATCAGGGGGATTGGTGTTCCTTGTGGTAGAAAAGTGGGCCAGGGACGCTTTAGTTTTGTGGCGAAACCCGGTGATTACGGTACCGGCTCATAGGGGAATAGCTATTCCTAAGTTTATTGATAATTGGGTAGTTGGAGTAAATGAGTGCGGCAGTAGACCTAACAGGTTTGTTGATCCAATAAATAAAATGAGAGCTATGAGTATTAGGGCCCAAGTTTGTCCTTTGTGATTGTGAATGCCTAGTATTTGTTTTGAAGTTAGTTGTACTAATCACTGTTGAAGTGAGACTAAACGGTTATTAATTAGTCGGTTAGGTGAGGGGAATAGAATGCTGGGGAACATCATAATTAATACGACAACAGGCAATCCTATTATTGTTGGGGTAGTGAAAGAGGTGAATAGATTTTCGTTCATTTTTTTTTTTTCTCAAGGGTTAGGCTGTTTTAGTGCAGCTGTAGATTTGGGTTCCGGGCTTGAAGGATACAGGTGTTTTGAGATTTTTAGTTGAAATATAATAAATAGTGTTATAATTCTTGAAATAATAGTGATGAATCAGGTTGATGTATCTAACTGTGGCATGTCATTAAGGGGAGGTTTAAACTCCCAGTTTTTAACTTAAAAGGTTAACGCTAGTTTAGCTTCTTAATGAATTTACAGTATAGACGCAGATCATTTTTCAAAATATGCTAATGGGACTAGTTCAAGAACAATGGGCATAAAACTGTGGTTTGAGCCGCAGATCTCTGAGCACTGACCATAATAGAGTCCAGGTCGTGTACCCATTAGGGTTGTTTGGTTTAGTCGGCCTGGAATAGCATCAGTTTTTAGGCCCAGGGATGGGACGGCTCATGAGTGTAGTACGTCTTCTGATGAGATTAACACGCGAATGGTCACTTCTATTGGTAGTGCTACTCGGTTATCAACTTCTAATAGTCGGAGTTCTCCGGGCTTTGGCTCTTGAGTGGGAATTATACAGGAGTCAAAGCTTAGGTCTTCAGAGTCAGTGTATTCATAGCTTCAATACCATTGATGTCCCATGGTCTTTACAGTAAGAGAGGGGCTATTAATCTCGTCTATTATATAGAGAATTCGTAAGGAGGGTAGGGCAATGAGAATTAAGATGATAGCTGGTAAAATGGTTCAGATGGTTTCTACTTCTTGGGCATCCATTGTGCTTGTGTGCGTGAGTTTGGTTGTTAGTATTAGTGAGATGATATAAAGGACTAGGGAGCTAATTAGGAATACAGTTATTAGTGTGTGATCATGGAAGTGTAGGAGCTCTTCTATGACGGGGGATGTAGCATCTTGAAAACCTAGTTGGAAGGGGTATGCCATGGAAGTACATAGGGCTTAAACCTATAATTTAACCTTGACAGAGTTATGTAATTGTTTTACTAATACTTCTTGATTGAGAAAGACATAATGGTTATGGTATTGGCTTGAAACCAGTCTAAGGAGGTTCGATTCCTTCCTTTCTTATTTTAACAGCACACAGGTTGGCTCTTCAAATGTGTGATATGGAGGGGGACATCCATGCAGCCATTCAAGATTAGTTGTGGTTAGTTCCACTATGGCCACTTCTCGCTTTGATGCAAAAGCTTCTCACACTATACAAACTATTAATATTACTGCTGTTAGTGAAATAAAAGAGCCTATTGAGGAGATTGTGTTTCAAGTTGTATATGCGTCTGGGTAGTCAGAATAACGTCGAGGCATTCCGGACAGGCCTAGAAAATGCTGAGGGAAAAACGTTATATTGACACCTACGAACATAATCGTAAAATGAATTTTTGCCCAAGTATTATCGAGAGTATACCCTGAGAATAGGGGGAATCAATGGACGAAGCCTCCTATGAGAGCAAATACTGCTCCTATTGACAAGACATAGTGGAAGTGGGCTACTACGTAGTATGTGTCGTGAAGAACAATATCTAATGAGGAATTTGCTAGTACAATTCCTGTTAAGCCTCCTACGGTGAATAGGAAAACGAATCCCAGAGCTCATAGCATAGCAGGGGACCATTTGATACTACCTCCATGAAGAGTGGCCAGTCAGCTAAATACTTTTACCCCAGTGGGAATAGCAATAATTATAGTAGCTGATGTAAAGTATGCTCGTGTGTCCACATCTATCCCCACAGTAAACATGGGATGGGCTCATACGATAAAGCCCAGAAAGCCAATTGATGTTATAGCTCAGACTATTCCCATGTAGCCAAAAGGTTCTTTTTTACCTGAGTAGTAGGTAACAATATGTGAAATTATTCCAAACCCGGGTAAAATTAAAATGTAGACTTCTGGGTGACCGAAAAATCAGAATAGGTGTTGATATAAGATAGGATCCCCTCCTCCGGCGGGGTCAAAAAATGTGGTGTTCAGATTTCGATCTGTCAGTAGTATAGTGATGCCTGCTGCTAAAACTGGTAGTGATAGAAGTAGCAATACAGCAGTGATTAAAACCGATCAGACAAATAGGGGTGTTTGATATTGGGATAGAGCAGGGGGTTTTATATTAATAATAGTAGTAATAAAATTAATAGCACCTAAGATTGAGGGGACACCTGCTAGGTGTAGTGAAAAAATAGTTAGATCTACGGATGCTCCTGCATGAGCTAGGTTGCCGGCTAGAGGTGGGTGTACTGTCCATCCAGTCCCTGCTCCAGCCTCTACCATAGATGATGCGAGCAAAAGTAGGAAAGACGGGGGAAGGAGTCAGAAGCTCATATTATTCATTCGAGGGAATGCTATATCGGGGGCTCCAATTATTAGTGGAACCAATCAGTTTCCGAATCCTCCAATCATAATAG
Organism: Panthera pardus; assembly: GCF_024362965.1. Lineage (NCBI taxonomy): Eukaryota > Metazoa > Chordata > Mammalia > Carnivora > Felidae > Panthera > Panthera pardus. The sequence continues at coordinate 56,910 of NW_026526795.1, forward strand.
GCATTACTATAAAGAAGATTATTACAAAGGCATGGGCGGTGACGACTACATTATAAATTTGGTCGTCCCCTAGTAGCGTGCCAGGTTGACCCAGTTCGGCTCGGATGAAGAGACTGAGAGCGGTCCCTACCATACCGGCCCAGGCGCCAAATAGAAGGTAAAGAGTTCCAATATCTTTGTGATTGGTTGAAAATAGTCAGCGGTTTATGAACATAGGTAAAATGGCTGAGTAAGCATTAGACTGTAAATCTAAAGACAGAGGTTCAGTCCTCTTTTTACCAAGTCCTGCAGTGAATGTCATATTGAACTGCAAATTCAAAGAAGCAGCTTGACGCTGCCGGGGCTTCTCCCGCCTTTTTTTTCTAGACGGCGGGAGAAGTAGATTGAAGCCAGTGGACTAGGGTATTTAGCTGTTAACTAAAATTTCGTGGGGTTGGGGCCCACCAATCTAGTAAGGGCTTAGCTTAATTAAAGTGTTTGATTTGCAATCAATTGATGTAAGATAGATTCTTGCAGTCCTTAGGATTAATTGGTATGCAGAAGTTAAGTCTGTTAGGGCTTACTTAGAGCTTTGAAGGCTCTTGGTCTAATTTAACCTAAACTTCTAATCTAGGATGGATAGTATTGGTGCGAGTGGTAAGTAGCATGGTGGATATTACAATTAAGGGAGGGGGGGGGGGGTAAAAGGATTGTTTTTTCTGTGCACTCGAATCGTCATTTTATTTTTATACAGTTGTTTGAGGGGAATACAGTCAGTGCAGTGGTATACGTTAGTCGTATGTAGAAGTACAGGTTAAGTAGTGCTGTTATAGCTAGTAGTGTGGGTATTATAATTATTTCGTTTTTAGTTAGTCCCTGAATGATTATTCATTTTGGGATGAAGCCGGAGAGTGGAGGAAGGCCGCCTAGAGACATTATTAGTACTAGGATAAATGAGGTGATTAGGGGTGTTTTGTTTCATGTTTGTGATAGGGATGATGTTGTGGTGGTGGAGTTGTGTATGAATAATATGAAGGTGGTTAGTGTTATGATGATGTAGATGGTCAGGTTTAAAATTATTATTGTGGGGCTATATATTATGATGGCTGCTATTCAGCCTATGTGGGCAATTGAGGAATATGCTATAATTTTTCGTAGTTGGGTTTGGTTAAGTCCTCCTCAGCCTCCGACTATAACTGATATGATGGCTATTGTTAGGAGTAGGTTGGGATTGATGGTGGGTGAGATTTGGTATAGGATTGATAGTGGAGCAATTTTTTGTCATGTGAGTAGGATTAGGCCTGAGGATATGGAGATTCCTTGTGTAACTTCGGGCACTCAGAAGTGGAATGGGGCTAGTCCTAGTGTTATTGCTAAGGCGGTTGTTATTATGATAGATGCTATGGGGTTGAGATCTTTTGATACAGTTCATTGTCCTGAATGCAGTAGGTTGATGATGATTCCTATTATTAGGAGTACTGAAGCAGTTGCTTGTGTCAGGAAATATTTTGTGGCTGCTTCTATGGCTCGTGGATTATATTTTTTTATGAGGATGGGAATAATGGCTAATAGGTTTATTTCGAGGCCGATTCAGACTATAAGTCAATGGGAGGCTGTTATTACGATTATAGTTCCTGAAATAACGGTTGATATAATGGTAATAAAAATAGGGGGTTTGATTAGTATGGGAAGGGTATAAACCAACATTTTCGGGGTATGGGCCCGAGAGCTTATTTAGCTGACCTTACTTTAGAATGTGGTGTAATATTGGTAGCACGAAGATTTTTGGATTCTTAGGATTAGGTTCGATTCCTATAATTCTAGAAATAAACCTCTAAGTTTTACTCTATCAAAGTAACTCTTTTGTCAGACATATTTCTTATGTTTGAGGTGGAATGCTTGCTGTACTGATGGGTAGGGAGACGTGTCATATACATAGGGCTAGGGTAAGGGGTAGAAAGCTATTTCATAAGAGGTGTATTAATTGGTCATATCGGAATCGTGGGTAAGATGCTCGGATTCATAGGAAGGTGGTTGAATGATTGAATGATTAGGAAATTTAAAGTCCCTGTTGTGTTTTGGATGTATAGTAGTGCGACTAGGAGGGGTAGCGAGCCTACCAAGGTGTAGAATAGAAAGTATAGGCCAGCGTTTAGTCGCTCCGTTTGATTACCCCATCGAGTGATAATAATGAGGGTGGGGATTAATGTGGCTTCAAATAGAATGTAGAATATAATTAGTTCTGTGGCGGTGAATGTTATAATTAAGAGAAGTTGTAAGATAATAAGTATTGTGATGTATAGTTTTTTTCGGGCTAAGGTCTCTTTTGACAGGTGTGATTGACTAGCCATGAGCATCAGTGGTAGGAGTCATGTTGTTAATACTAGTAGAGGTGCAGAGAGTGAGTCTGAGAAAAATAGTAATGAGAGATTTAGGCTGTTGTCGCCTAGTTGATTTAAATAGGAGAGGCTAATAAGGCTGATCAGAAGGCTATAGGTAGTTGAGTTAATTCAGATTATGTTGGGTTTTGATAGTCATGTTATCGGTATGAGTATGGCAGTAGGGACAATAATTTTTAGCATTGTAGGAGGCTTAAGTTTTGTACATAGTCGGTGCCATATGTGTTTGATACCATTACTAGTAGGGATAAGCCCAGTGCCGCCTCGCAGGCTGCAAATACGAGCAGGATGATAGGAGTCATGCTAGCTAGTGTGAAGTGATTATTTAGAATTGCCACGGTTATCATGATAAATAGGGATAGTATTATGCCTTCTAGACATAGGAGGGAAGATATTAGGTGGGATCGGTACATCAGTAGTCCTATAAGTGACATGAGGAAAGCCAGGAAGATATTAATATAGACTATGGACATCTGATAATTATAGGGCAAGCTACAATCTAATGAGTCGAAATCATTTGTTTTAGTTTAAACTAATTATCATATTCAGTTCACTCTAGTCCTTTTTGGGTTCATTCGTAGGCTAGGCTTGCGGCTAATAGAGAGATTAGTAGAAGAGCTATGGTAAGTATGGTTGATAATTTGTTTGTTTGTGAGGCCCAAGGAAGAGGGAGTAGTAGTGCAATTTCTAGGTCAAATAGCAAGAATGTAATCGCTACTAAGAAAAATTTTATAGAGAAAGGCAGGCGGGCGGATCCTATGGGGTCAAATCCACATTCATAAGGACTTGCTTTTTCTGCATAGATATTTAGTTGGGGTAGTCAGAATGCGATGAGTGCAAGTAGTGTGGGTAGAAGTGTATTGGTGAGCAGGGCGAGTATTACGTTTATTATTCCCTTTCGGATTATACCGAAACTGGTTGATTGGAAGTCAACTGTACTTGTTAATACTAAAGGAATAGGATCCTCATCAATAAATAGAAACGTATAGGAATAGTCAAACCACGTCTACGAAATGTCAATCTCAAGCAGCGGCTTCAAATCCAAAGTGGTGGCTCGATGTGAAGTGATCTTTTAGTTGGCGCAAGAAGCATACAATTAGGAAGGTAGAGCCGATAATTACGTGTAGTCCGTGGAATCCTGTAGCCATGAAGAAGGTGGATCCGTAGACTCCGTCTGAGATTGTGAATGATGTTTCATAGTATTCGGAGGCTTGGAGGAGGGTGAAGTAGACTCCTAGGGAGATTGTAATAAATAGTGCTTGGAGTATGTGTTTTCGATTCCCTTCTATTAAACTGTGGTGAGCTCAGGTGACTGACACTCCGGAAGCTAGAAGTACGGAGGTATTGAGTAGTGGGACTTCTAGGGGGTTTAGGGGAATAATACCTGTTGGTGGTCAGCATCCTCCCAATTCAGGAGTTGGGGCTAGACTTGAGTGGTAGAAGGCCCAGACAAAGCCTGCGAAGAAGAATACTTCTGAGGTGATAAAGAGAATTATTCCATAACGGAGACCTTTTTGAACGATGGGTGTGTGGTGACCTTGGAATGTGCTTTCCCGAATAATGTCTCGTCACCATTGATATATAGTCAGTAGGTTAGTGGTTATACCTAGGGTCAATAATAGTATTGAGTTGTAGTGAAATCATATGGCCAGACCTGAAGTTATCAGTAGGGCTGAAAGGGCTCCCGTAAGTGGCCATGGACTGGGGTTAACCATATGGTATGCGTGGGTTTGATGGGTCATTAAGTATTGTCATGTAGATACAGGCTTACAAGTAGGGTAAAGACGTAGGCTTGGATTAGAGCCACAGCAAATTCAAGGATTGTCAGTAGGATGAGGATAATAAAGGTAATTAAAGCAACAGAGGTACTAATGTTTGTTAGGGCCAGAGCAGCTCCTCCAATTAAGTGTATGAATAGGTGGCCTGCAGTAATGTTAGCTGTAAGTCGTACGGCCAGAGCCACGGGCTGGATAAAAAGGCTAATGGTTTCAATAATTACAAGCATAGGGATCAGGGGGATTGGTGTTCCTTGTGGTAGAAAAGTGGGCCAGGGACGCTTTAGTTTTGTGGCGAAACCCGGTGATTACGGTACCGGCTCATAGGGGAATAGCTATTCCTAAGTTTATTGATAATTGGGTAGTTGGAGTAAATGAGTGCGGCAGTAGACCTAACAGGTTTGTTGATCCAATAAATAAAATGAGAGCTATGAGTATTAGGGCCCAAGTTTGTCCTTTGTGATTGTGAATGCCTAGTATTTGTTTTGAAGTTAGTTGTACTAATCACTGTTGAAGTGAGACTAAACGGTTATTAATTAGTCGGTTAGGTGAGGGGAATAGAATGCTGGGGAACATCATAATTAATACGACAACAGGCAATCCTATTATTGTTGGGGTAGTGAAAGAGGTGAATAGATTTTCGTTCATTTTTTTTTTTTCTCAAGGGTTAGGCTGTTTTAGTGCAGCTGTAGATTTGGGTTCCGGGCTTGAAGGATACAGGTGTTTTGAGATTTTTAGTTGAAATATAATAAATAGTGTTATAATTCTTGAAAGAATAGTGATGAATCAGGTTGATGTATCTAACTGTGGCATGTCATTAAGGGGAGGTTTAAACTCCCAGTTTTTAACTTAAAAGGTTAACGCTAGTTTAGCTTCTTAATGAATTTACAGTATAGACGCAGATCATTTTTCAAAATATGCTAATGGGACTAGTTCAAGAACAATGGGCATAAAACTGTGGTTTGAGCCGCAGATCTCTGAGCACTGACCATAATAGAGTCCAGGTCGTGTACCCATTAGGGTTGTTTGGTTTAGTCGGCCTGGAATAGCATCAGTTTTTAGGCCCAGGGATGGGACGGCTCATGAGTGTAGTACGTCTTCTGATGAGATTAACACGCGAATGGTCACTTCTATTGGTAGTGCTACTCGGTTATCAACTTCTAATAGTCGGAGTTCTCCGGGCTTTGGCTCTTGAGTGGGAATTATACAGGAGTCAAAGCTTAGGTCTTCAGAGTCAGTGTATTCATAGCTTCAATACCATTGATGTCCCATGGTCTTTACAGTAAGAGAGGGGCTATTAATCTCGTCTATTATATAGAGAATTCGTAAGGAGGGTAGGGCAATGAGAATTAAGATGATAGCTGGTAAAATGGTTCAGATGGTTTCTACTTCTTGGGCATCCATTGTGCTTGTGTGCGTGAGTTTGGTTGTTAGTATTAGTGAGATGATATAAAGGACTAGGGAGCTAATTAGGAATACAGTTATTAGTGTGTGATCATGGAAGTGTAGGAGCTCTTCTATGACGGGGGATGTAGCATCTTGAAAACCTAGTTGGAAGGGGTATGCCATGGAAGTACATAGGGCTTAAACCTATAATTTAACCTTGACAGAGTTATGTAATTGTTTTACTAATACTTCTTGATTGAGAAAGACATAATGGTTATGGTATTGGCTTGAAACCAGTCTAAGGAGGTTCGATTCCTTCCTTTCTTATTTTAACAGCACACAGGTTGGCTCTTCAAATGTGTGATATGGAGGGGGACATCCATGCAGCCATTCAAGATTAGTTGTGGTTAGTTCCACTATGGCCACTTCTCGCTTTGATGCAAAAGCTTCTCACACTATACAAACTATTAATATTACTGCTGTTAGTGAAATAAAAGAGCCTATTGAGGAGATTGTGTTTCAAGTTGTATATGCGTCTGGGTAGTCAGAATAACGTCGAGGCATTCCGGACAGGCCTAGAAAATGCTGAGGGAAAAACGTTATATTGACACCTACGAACATAATCGTAAAATGAATTTTTGCCCAAGTATTATCGAGAGTATACCCTGAGAATAGGGGGAATCAATGGACGAAGCCTCCTATGAGAGCAAATACTGCTCCTATTGACAAGACATAGTGGAAGTGGGCTACTACGTAGTATGTGTCGTGAAGAACAATATCTAATGAGGAATTTGCTAGTACAATTCCTGTTAAGCCTCCTACGGTGAATAGGAAAACGAATCCCAGAGCTCATAGCATAGCAGGGGACCATTTGATACTACCTCCATGAAGAGTGGCCAGTCAGCTAAATACTTTTACCCCAGTGGGAATAGCAATAATTATAGTAGCTGATGTAAAGTATGCTCGTGTGTCCACATCTATCCCCACAGTAAACATGGGATGGGCTCATACGATAAAGCCCAGAAAGCCAATTGATGTTATAGCTCAGACTATTCCCATGTAGCCAAAAGGTTCTTTTTTACCTGAGTAGTAGGTAACAATATGTGAAATTATTCCAAACCCGGGTAAAATTAAAATGTAGACTTCTGGGTGACCGAAAAATCAGAATAGGTGTTGATATAAGATAGGATCCCCTCCTCCGGCGGGGTCAAAAAATGTGGTGTTCAGATTTCGATCTGTCAGTAGTATAGTGATGCCTGCTGCTAAAACTGGTAGTGATAGAAGTAGCAATACAGCAGTGATTAAAACCGATCAGACAAATAGGGGTGTTTGATATTGGGATAGAGCAGGGGGTTTTATATTAATAATAGTAGTAATAAAATTAATAGCACCTAAGATTGAGGGGACACCTGCTAGGTGTAGTGAAAAAATAGTTAGATCTACGGATGCTCCTGCATGAGCTAGGTTGCCGGCTAGAGGTGGGTGTACTGTCCATCCAGTCCCTGCTCCAGCCTCTACCATAGATGATGCGAGCAAAAGTAGGAAAGACGGGGGAAGGAGTCAGAAGCTCATATTATTCATTCGAGGGAATGCTATATCGGGGGCTCCAATTATTAGTGGAACCAATCAGTTTCCGAATCCTCCAATCATAATAGGCATTACTATAAAGAAGATTATTACAAAGGCATGGGCGGTGACGACTACATTATAAATTTGGTCGTCCCCTAGTAGCGTGCCAGGTTGACCCAGTTCGGCTCGGATGAAGAGACTGAGAGCGGTCCCTACCATACCGGCCCAGGCGCCAAATAGAAGGTAAAGAGTTCCAATATCTTTGTGATTGGTTGAAAATAGTCAGCGGTTTATGAACATAGGTAAAATGGCTGAGTAAGCATTAGACTGTAAATCTAAAGACAGAGGTTCAGTCCTCTTTTTACCAAGTCCTGCAGTGAATGTCATATTGAACTGCAAATTCAAAGAAGCAGCTTGACGCTGCCGGGGCTTCTCCCGCCTTTTTTTTCTAGACGGCGGGAGAAGTAGATTGAAGCCAGTGGACTAGGGTATTTAGCTGTTAACTAACATTTCGTGGGGTTGGGGCCCACCAATCTAGTAAGGGCTTAGCTTAATTAAAGTGTTTGATTTGCAATCAATTGATGTAAGATAGATTCTTGCAGTCCTTAGGATTAATTGGTATGCAGAAGTTAAGTCTGTTAGGGCTTACTTAGAGCTTTGAAGGCTCTTGGTCTAATTTAACCTAAACTTCTAATCTAGGATGGATAGTATTGGTGCGAGTGGTAAGTAGCATGGTGGATATTACAATTAAGGGAGGGGGGGGGTAAAAGGATTGTTTTTTCTGTGCACTCGAATCGTCATTTTATTTTTATACAGTTGTTTGAGGGGAATACAGTCAGTGCAGTGGTATACGTTAGTCGTATGTAGAAGTACAGGTTAAGTAGTGCTGTTATAGCTAGTAGTGTGGGTATTATAATTATTTCGTTTTTAGTTAGTCCCTGAATGATTATTCATTTTGGGATGAAGCCGGAGAGTGGAGGAAGGCCGCCTAGAGACATTATTAGTACTAGGATAAATGAGGTGATTAGGGGTGTTTTGTTTCATGTTTGTGATAGGGATGATGTTGTGGTGGTGGAGTTGTGTATGAATAATATGAAGGTGGTTAGTGTTATGATGATGTAGATGGTCAGGTTTAAAATTATTATTGTGGGGCTATATATTATGATGGCTGCTATTCAGCCTATGTGGGCAATTGAGGAATATGCTATAATTTTTCGTAGTTGGGTTTGGTTAAGTCCTCCTCAGCCTCCGACTATAACTGATATGATGGCTATTGTTAGGAGTAGGTTGGGATTGATGGTGGGTGAGATTTGGTATAGGATTGATAGTGGAGCAATTTTTTGTCATGTGAGTAGGATTAGGCCTGAGGATATGGAGATTCCTTGTGTAACTTCGGGCACTCAGAAGTGGAATGGGGCTAGTCCTAGTGTTATTGCTAAGGCGGTTGTTATTATGATAGATGCTATGGGGTTGAGATCTTTTGATACAGTTCATTGTCCTGAATGCAGTAGGTTGATGATGATTCCTATTATTAGGAGTACTGAAGCAGTTGCTTGTGTCAGGAAATATTTTGTGGCTGCTTCTATGGCTCGTGGATTATATTTTTTTATGAGGATGGGAATAATGGCTAATAGGTTTATTTCGAGGCCGATTCAGACTATAAGTCAATGGGAGGCTGTTATTACGATTATAGTTCCTGAAATAACGGTTGATATAATGGTAATAAAAATAGGGGGTTTGATTAGTATGGGAAGGGTATAAACCAACATTTTCGGGGTATGGGCCCGAGAGCTTATTTAGCTGACCTTACTTTAGAATGTGGTGTAATATTGGTAGCACGAAGATTTTTGGATTCTTAGGATTAGGTTCGATTCCTATAATTCTAGAAATAAACCTCTAAGTTTTACTCTATCAAAGTAACTCTTTTGTCAGACATATTTCTTATGTTTGAGGTGGAATGCTTGCTGTACTGATGGGTAGGGAGACGTGTCATATACATAGGGCTAGGGTAAGGGGTAGAAAGCTATTTCATAAGAGGTGTATTAATTGGTCATATCGGAATCGTGGGTAAGATGCTCGGATTCATAGGAAGGTGGTTGAATGATTGAATGATTAGGAAATTTAAAGTCCCTGTTGTGTTTTGGATGTATAGTAGTGCGACTAGGAGGGGTAGCGAGCCTACCAAGGTGTAGAATAGAAAGTATAGGCCAGCGTTTAGTCGCTCCGTTTGATTACCCCATCGAGTGATAATAATGAGGGTGGGGATTAATGTGGCTTCAAATAGAATGTAGAATATAATTAGTTCTGTGGCGGTGAATGTTATAATTAAGAGAAGTTGTAAGATAATAAGTATTGTGATGTATAGTTTTTTTCGGGCTAAGGTCTCTTTTGACAGGTGTGATTGACTAGCCATGAGCATCAGTGGTAGGAGTCATGTTGTTAATACTAGTAGAGGTGCAGAGAGTGAGTCTGAGAAAAATAGTAATGAGAGATTTAGGCTGTTGTCGCCTAGTTGATTTAAATAGGAGAGGCTAATAAGGCTGATCAGAAGGCTATAGGTAGTTGAGTTAATTCAGATTATGTTGGGTTTTGATAGTCATGTTATCGGTATGAGTATGGCAGTAGGGACAATAATTTTTAGCATTGTAGGAGGCTTAAGTTTTGTACATAGTCGGTGCCATATGTGTTTGATACCATTACTAGTAGGGATAAGCCCAGTGCCGCCTCGCAGGCTGCAAATACGAGCAGGATGATAGGAGTCATGCTAGCTAGTGTGAAGTGATTATTTAGAATTGCCACGGTTATCATGATAAATAGGGATAGTATTATGCCTTCTAGACATAGGAGGGAAGATATTAGGTGGGATCGGTACATCAGTAGTCCTATAAGTGACATGAGGAAAGCCAGGAAGATATTAATATAGACTATGGACATCTGATAATTATAGGGCAAGCTACAATCTAATGAGTCGAAATCATTTGTTTTAGTTTAAACTAATTATCATATTCAGTTCACTCTAGTCCTTTTTGGGTTCATTCGTAGGCTAGGCTTGCGGCTAATAGAGAGATTAGTAGAAGAGCTATGGTAAGTATGGTTGATAATTTGTTTGTTTGTGAGGCCCAAGGAAGAGGGAGTAGTAGTGCAATTTCTAGGTCAAATAGCAAGAATGTAATCGCTACTAAGAAAAATTTTATAGAGAAAGGCAGGCGGGCGGATCCTATGGGGTCAAATCCACATTCATAAGGACTTGCTTTTTCTGCATAGATATTTAGTTGGGGTAGTCAGAATGCGATGAGTGCAAGTAGTGTGGGTAGAAGTGTATTGGTGAGCAGGGCGAGTATTACGTTTATTATTCCCTTTCGGATTATACCGAAACTGGTTGATTGGAAGTCAACTGTACTTGTTAATACTAAAGGAATAGGATCCTCATCAATAAATAGAAACGTATAGGAATAGTCAAACCACGTCTACGAAATGTCAATCTCAAGCAGCGGCTTCAAATCCAAAGTGGTGGCTCGATGTGAAGTGATCTTTTAGTTGGCGCAAGAAGCATACAATTAGGAAGGTAGAGCCGATAATTACGTGTAGTCCGTGGAATCCTGTAGCCATGAAGAAGGTGGATCCGTAGACTCCGTCTGAGATTGTGAATGATGTTTCATAGTATTCGGAGGCTTGGAGGAGGGTGAAGTAGACTCCTAGGGAGATTGTAATAAATAGTGCTTGGAGTATGTGTTTTCGATTCCCTTCTATTAAACTGTGGTGAGCTCAGGTGACTGACACTCCGGAAGCTAGAAGTACGGAGGTATTGAGTAGTGGGACTTCTAGGGGGTTTAGGGGAATAATACCTGTTGGTGGTCAGCATCCTCCCAATTCAGGAGTTGGGGCTAGACTTGAGTGGTAGAAGGCCCAGACAAAGCCTGCGAAGAAGAATACTTCTGAGGTGATAAAGAGAATTATTCCATAACGGAGACCTTTTTGAACGATGGGTGTGTGGTGACCTTGGAATGTGCTTTCCCGAATAATGTCTCGTCACCATTGATATATAGTCAGTAGGTTAGTGGTTATACCTAGGGTCAATAATAGTATTGAGTTGTAGTGAAATCATATGGCCAGACCTGAAGTTATCAGTAGGGCTGAAAGGGCTCCCGTAAGTGGCCATGGACTGGGGTTAACCATATGGTATGCGTGGGTTTGATGGGTCATTAAGTATTGTCATGTAGATACAGGCTTACAAGTAGGGTAAAGACGTAGGCTTGGATTAGAGCCACAGCAAATTCAAGGATTGTCAGTAGGATGAGGATAATAAAGGTAATTAAAGCAACAGAGGTACTAATGTTTGTTAGGGCCAGAGCAGCTCCTCCAATTAAGTGTATGAATAGGTGGCCTGCAGTAATGTTAGCTGTAAGTCGTACGGCCAGAGCCACGGGCTGGATAAAAAGGCTAATGGTTTCAATAATTACAAGCATAGGGATCAGGGGGATTGGTGTTCCTTGTGGTAGAAAAGTGGGCCAGGGACGCTTTAGTTTTGTGGCGAAACCCGGTGATTACGGTACCGGCTCATAGGGGAATAGCTATTCCTAAGTTTATTGATAATTGGGTAGTTGGAGTAAATGAGTGCGGCAGTAGACCTAACAGGTTTGTTGATCCAATAAATAAAATGAGAGCTATGAGTATTAGGGCCCAAGTTTGTCCTTTGTGATTGTGAATGCCTAGTATTTGTTTTGAAGTTAGTTGTACTAATCACTGTTGAAGTGAGACTAAACGGTTATTAATTAGTCGGTTAGGTGAGGGGAATAGAATGCTGGGGAACATCATAATTAATACGACAACAGGCAATCCTATTATTGTTGGGGTAGTGAAAGAGATGAATAGATTTTCGTTCATTTTTTTTTTTTCTCAAGGGTTAGGCTGTTTTAGTGCAGCTGTAGATTTGGGTTCCGGGCTTGAAGGATACAGGTGTTTTGAGATTTTTAGTTGAAATATAATAAATAGTGTTATAATTCTTGAAATAATAGTGATGAATCAGGTTGATGTATCTAACTGTGGCATGTCATTAAGGGGAGGTTTAAACTCCCAGTTTTTAACTTAAAAGGTTAACGCTAGTTTAGCTTCTTAATGAATTTACAGTATAGACGCAGATCATTTTTCAAAATATGCTAATGGGACTAGTTCAAGAACAATGGGCATAAAACTGTGGTTTGAGCCGCAGATCTCTGAGCACTGACCATAATAGAGTCCAGGTCGTGTACCCATTAGGGTTGTTTGGTTTAGTCGGCCTGGAATAGCATCAGTTTTTAGGCCCAGGGATGGGACGGCTCATGAGTGTAGTACGTCTTCTGATGAGATTAACACGCGAATGGTCACTTCTATTGGTAGTGCTACTCGGTTATCAACTTCTAATAGTCGGAGTTCTCCGGGCTTTGGCTCTTGAGTGGGAATTATACAGGAGTCAAAGCTTAGGTCTTCAGAGTCAGTGTATTCATAGCTTCAATACCATTGATGTCCCATGGTCTTTACAGTAAGAGAGGGGCTATTAATCTCGTCTATTATATAGAGAATTCGTAAGGAGGGTAGGGCAATGAGAATTAAGATGATAGCTGGTAAAATGGTTCAGATGGTTTCTACTTCTTGGGCATCCATTGTGCTTGTGTGCGTGAGTTTGGTTGTTAGTATTAGTGAGATGATATAAAGGACTAGGGAGCTAATTAGGAATACAGTTATTAGTGTGTGATCATGGAAGTGTAGGAGCTCTTCTATGACGGGGGATGTAGCATCTTGAAAACCTAGTTGGAAGGGGTATGCCATGGAAGTACATAGGGCTTAAACCTATAATTTAACCTTGACAGAGTTATGTAATTGTTTTACTAATACTTCTTGATTGAGAAAGACATAATGGTTATGGTATTGGCTTGAAACCAGTCTAAGGAGGTTCGATTCCTTCCTTTCTTATTTTAACAGCACACAGGTTGGCTCTTCAAATGTGTGATATGGAGGGGGACATCCATGCAGCCATTCAAGATTAGTTGTGGTTAGTTCCACTATGGCCACTTCTCGCTTTGATGCAAAAGCTTCTCACACTATACAAACTATTAATATTACTGCTGTTAGTGAAATAAAAGAGCCTATTGAGGAGATTGTGTTTCAAGTTGTATATGCGTCTGGGTAGTCAGAATAACGTCGAGGCATTCCGGACAGGCCTAGAAAATGCTGAGGGAAAAACGTTATATTGACACCTACGAACATAATCGTAAAATGAATTTTTGCCCAAGTATTATCGAGAGTATACCCTGAGAATAGGGGGAATCAATGGACGAAGCCTCCTATGAGAGCAAATACTGCTCCTATTGACAAGACATAGTGGAAGTGGGCTACTACGTAGTATGTGTCGTGAAGAACAATATCTAATGAGGAATTTGCTAGTACAATTCCTGTTAAGCCTCCTACGGTGAATAGGAAAACGAATCCCAGAGCTCATAGCATAGCAGGGGACCATTTGATACTACCTCCATGAAGAGTGGCCAGTCAGCTAAATACTTTTACCCCAGTGGGAATAGCAATAATTATAGTAGCTGATGTAAAGTATGCTCGTGTGTCCACATCTATCCCCACAGTAAACATGGGATGGGCTCATACGATAAAGCCCAGAAAGCCAATTGATGTTATAGCTCAGACTATTCCCATGTAGCCAAAAGGTTCTTTTTTACCTGAGTAGTAGGTAACAATATGTGAAATTATTCCAAACCCGGGTAAAATTAAAATGTAGACTTCTGGGTGACCGAAAAATCAGAATAGGTGTTGATATAAGATAGGATCCCCTCCTCCGGCGGGGTCAAAAAATGTGGTGTTCAGATTTCGATCTGTCAGTAGTATAGTGATGCCTGCTGCTAAAACTGGTAGTGATAGAAGTAGCAATACAGCAGTGATTAAAACCGATCAGACAAATAGGGGTGTTTGATATTGGGATAGAGCGGGGGGTTTTATATTAATAATAGTAGTAATAAAATTAATAGCACCTAAGATTGAGGGGACACCTGCTAGGTGTAGTGAAAAAATAGTTAGATCTACGGATGCTCCTGCATGAGCTAGGTTGCCGGCTAGAGGTGGGTGTACTGTCCATCCAGTCCCTGCTCCAGCCTCTACGCTCGATGATGCGAGCAAAAGTAGGAAAGACGGGGGAAGGAGTCAGAAGCTCATATTATTCATTCGAGGGAATGCTATATCGGGGGCTCCAATTATTAGTGGAACCAATCAGTTTCCGAATCCTCCAATCATAATAGGCATTACTATAAAGAAGATTATTACAAAGGCATGGGCGGTGACGACTACATTATAAATTTGGTCGTCCCCTAGTAGCGTGCCAGGTTGACCCAGTTCGGCTCGGATGAAGAGACTGAGAGCGGTCCCTACCATACCGGCCCAGGCGCCAAATAGAAGGTAAAGAGTTCCAATATCTTTGTGATTGGTTGAAAATAGTCAGCGGTTTATGAACATAGGTAAAATGGCTGAGTAAGCATTAGACTGTAAATCTAAAGACAGAGGTTCAGTCCTCTTTTTACCAAGTCCTGCAGTGAATGTCATATTGAACTGCAAATTCAAAGAAGCAGCTTGACGCTGCCGGGGCTTCTCCCGCCTTTTTTTTCTAGACGGCGGGAGAAGTAGATTGAAGCCAGTGGACTAGGGTATTTAGCTGTTAACTAAAATTTCGTGGGGTTGGGGCCCACCAATCTAGTAAGGGCTTAGCTTAATTAAAGTGTTTGATTTGCAATCAATTGATGTAAGATAGATTCTTGCAGTCCTTAGGATTAATTGGTATGCAGAAGTTAAGTCTGTTAGGGCTTACTTAGAGCTTTGAAGGCTCTTGGTCTAATTTAACCTAAACTTCTAATCTAGGATGGATAGTATTGGTGCGAGTGGTAAGTAGCATGGTGGATATTACAATTAAGGGAGGGGGGGGGGTAAAAGGATTGTTTTTTCTGTGCACTCGAATCGTCATTTTATTTTTATACAGTTGTTTGAGGGGAATACAGTCAGTGCAGTGGTATACGTTAGTCGTATGTAGAAGTACAGGTTAAGTAGTGCTGTTATAGCTAGTAGTGTGGGTATTATAATTATTTCGTTTTTAGTTAGTCCCTGAATGATTATTCATTTTGGGATGAAGCCGGAGAGTGGAGGAAGGCCGCCTAGAGACATTATTAGTACTAGGATAAATGAGGTGATTAGGGGTGTTTTGTTTCATGTTTGTGATAGGGATGATGTTGTGGTGGTGGAGTTGTGTATGAATAATATGAAGGTGGTTAGTGTTATGATGATGTAGATGGTCAGGTTTAAAATTATTATTGTGGGGCTATATATTATGATGGCTGCTATTCAGCCTATGTGGGCAATTGAGGAATATGCTATAATTTTTCGTAGTTGGGTTTGGTTAAGTCCTCCTCAGCCTCCGACTATAACTGATATGATGGCTATTGTTAGGAGTAGGTTGGGATTGATGGTGGGTGAGATTTGGTATAGGATTGATAGTGGAGCAATTTTTTGTCATGTGAGTAGGATTAGGCCTGAGGATATGGAGATTCCTTGTGTAACTTCGGGCACTCAGAAGTGGAATGGGGCTAGTCCTAGTGTTATTGCTAAGGCGGTTGTTATTATGATAGATGCTATGGAGTTGAGATCTTTTGATACAGTTCATTGTCCTGAATGCAGTAGGTTGATGATGATTCCTATTATTAGAAGTATTGAAGCAGTTGCTTGTGTCAGGAAATATTTTGTGGCTGCTTCTATGGCTCGTGGATTATATTTTTTTATGAGGATGGGAATAATGGCTAATAGGTTTATTTCGAGGCCGATTCAGACTATAAGTCAATGGGAGGCTGTTATTACGATTATAGTTCCTGAAATAACGGTTGATATAATGATAATAAAAATAGGGGGTTTGATTAGTATGGGAAGGGTATAAACCAACATTTTCGGGGTATGGGCCCGATAGCTTATTTAGCTGACCTTACTTTAGAATGTGGTGTAATATTGGTAGCACGAAGATTTTTGGATTCTTAGGATTAGGTTCGATTCCTATAATTCTAGAAATAAGAGGGTTTAAACCTCTATGTTTTACTCTATCAAAGTAACTCTTTTGTCAGACATATTTCTTATGTTTGAGGTGGAATGCTTGCTGTACTGATGGGTAGGGAGACGTGTCATATACATAGGGCTAGGGTAAGGGGTAGAAAGCTATTTCATAAGAGGTGTATTAATTGGTCATATCAGAATCGTGGGTAAGATGCTCGGATTCATAGGAAGGTGGTTGTTAGGATTAGGGTTTTTACAGTGAAGTTAATTATATAGTTCTGGTATGTAGGGACTGTGAAATGCTCCGAAAAATAGGATTGTTGTGAGGATATTTATTATGATAATGTTAGCGTATTCTGCTAGAAAAAATAGGGCAAAGGGACCTGCTGCGTATTCTACGTTAAATCCGGAAACAAGCTCTGATTCTCCTTCTGTGAGGTCAAATGGGGCTCGGTTGGTTTCTGCTAGTGTGGAGATGAATCATATTATAGCTAGGGGTCATGCGGGAATAATAAGTCAGATATATTCTTGAGTGGTAATTAGTGTGGCTAATGTGAAGGATCCGTTTATTAGTAGTACTGATAAGAGAATAATAGCTAGTGTGACTTCATATGAGATTGGGCTACGGCTCGTAGGGCTCCGATTAGGGCATATTTTGAGTTTGAAGCCCACCCAGATCATAGAATGGAGTAAACAGCTAGGCTGGATATGGCTAGTATAAATAGCACCCCTAGGTTTATGTTAATTAGTGGATATGGTATGGGCAGCGGGATTCATATGGTTAGGGCTAGTGTAAGGGCTAGGATAGGTGCTATAATGAATATGAATATAGAAGATGTGAGGGGTCGGAGGGGTTCTTTAGTGAAGAGTGTTATAGCGTCTGCAATGGGTTGGAGTAGGCCGTATGGTCCTACGACATTTGGTCCTT